>NC_090753.1:17969396-17976896 GCF_036898095.1 Palaemon carinicauda
TCTTTCTTTACATCTTCAAACTGATTTCTTAATCTGGACATCTCATTCATGCAAACCTTTAAGAGGTCTGCTGCCTTAGCAAGATCAACTGCTTTTGATTGCAAAAATTTTTATACTAAATTTATTGACTAAGATTTTGGACTAAAACGTCAAAAGGAATACAAAATTAAAATTTTCAAGACATTTCTTTAGTGCCGTGGCTTCATTGCGTTCGTCTGCTTTAGAGCTGCATAATATCATTTGTGCTAGAGCTTTCTGCACATCACAGAATCAAACTTTGAGAGAAAATACCGCATCATAACGTCCAGCCCATCTAGTTGGGTTTAACTTTTTAATAGTTACCCCTTTGTGAGTGCCTGATTCAGAAATTAAGCTAGATAATATGTCCAATCTCTTAATACTCAATCCAAAACACACATAGACCCTTTGAACAATATCATAAAACTGCCCCATTTCTGTCACATCCCTGACAGCATCATTAATCACCAAATTTAAATTATGAGCAGCACAATTAACATAAACGGCATTGGGTTCAACATCAATTTTTTTTTCTGCACACCTTTGTATATCCCCTTCATGTTACTAGCTTCATTATATCCTTGGCCACTACACCTTGAAATAGAGAGTCCTCTTTGTTTAATTATTTGCAAAATTTGTTCTGATAGTGCAGCTCCACTTTGGCCCTTAACCTTATGAAACCCTAAAAAAGACTCACTAATTTGTAGGGCTTTTGGCTTTTCATTATCATCATATTCTATGCTCCAGTAACGGTATATTTCACACATCTGATCAATTTTGGAATTATTCTGTGTTGTATCTAACATTATGCTATAAAATATAGCTGCTTTAATGGCATAAGTAAGTTCTTTTTCAGTTTCCTTTGAAAGCAACTGAATGAGTTCATTTTGTATCATTGGGCTCATATACTTAGTTTTACCTTTAGGTTTACTGATTAATTCTGAAAGAACTGGATCATATTTCGATAGCAACTCAATGATGCAATGAAATTTCCACGTTTCCTTTCATCCTCATCATAATCACCTTCATCTTCTGCTTGTGTTCCTTCTTTGTGTCCACAAAATATCAAATCGCACATCGCTAATGTAAGAGTTACAATTAATAATCTGTCCAAAACCTGACGCCAGTATTTTTTCTCCTTTTGAAGAGTACCTTCAAGTGCTTCACTCAAAGTTCCATGCAAGCGCCATTGTTCATACACTAGGCATGAATTATAGTGAATTTGGGATGATTTTTGCCTCTTCATACCCTCACCCATGTGTTTCCAGTCACAATAGCCATCAATCCATGTATCTTGAAATCTACTTGCTCCTCGATTAGCAAACAACCAACATGTCACCCAATAAGCCTTATCAAGAACAACTGAATAGCATAACCAGGACCTCTCAATTTTCACACCTGATTTGGACACTGCGTGATAATATTTTTCAGAGAAAGAGCGACCTTCTGCATCCCCGTTAAAAGGGCCATTAGGCTTGCAATGTCCATTTGTAATGATAAATCATTTTATTTGGTCCTTCAAGTTTTGTTCTATAAAATGTCCTCGGTCTGTAGGCCACAATGATGTTATTGTGTCAAATGAGAGCTCAGGCGCATGGTCTTTTGAGGTACTAGGTTTACACTCATCTTCACAGGTATTGCCTAATATAGTGTCGGAAACTGGGTCAAAATCAGGCTTGCCAACTTCGTCTAATTTCTTTTCACCTTTATCAGTTGCTATGTTTGTTTCAACTAAACTAGTACTAGTAGTAGGCATTTCCACGCTAGTGACACTGTAGTATTAGTATTTTCTCCAATACCTTCGCAACTGTCATTGTCCTTTGCATTTTCGTTAATCACTTCTACTGTTGGGGAAAAGAAACCACTAATTTTTGGAAGCTTTGATGCCTTAATTTCATTTTCTTTTTTTCTTTTTCTGCTTTTCATTGCCACTAAGATGTTTTTACGGGAGGAATGATATATCCGATTCACTGTAAATAAAAACTATTATTAATTGAAAAAATTATAATTTGTTATCATCTGATATACAAAAATTCTATTGTTTTTTTTTTGTTTGTATGGTCTTTTTACGTTGCCTGGAACCAGTGGTTATTCAGCAACGGGACCAACGGCTTTACGTGACTACCGAACCACGTCGAGAGTGAACTACTATCACCAGAAATACACATCGCTCACTCCTCAATGGAATGGACGAGAATCGAATCTGCGACCACCAAGGTGGTACAAAAACACCATATCGACCACACCACTGAGGCGCTATAAAAAAAATTTCTATTGATATCATTGTTAAGATATTAATTACATCTTTCTTCAATCCATTGTTTTTTCTATTACATTATTTGTATTGTGAGTCAAATATTAAAATTAAGTTCACAATTCATAATCAACATAATCTTTCATAAGGTGTAAGATAACTGTCAGTTGTAGTCCACTTATAAAAGAATACAACGTAAAACAATCACGAAACGCGAAAAACTTATCTCACTTTTTCCTTTAAATGATCAAAAGATATTGCCGGTCACAGGCGGTGACAACTGACAAGCTCTGGTAACTGGTGTACACGGAGGCCAGGACGTAGACAGGAACATAACGCGTTCAAGCCAAGATCTCATACGGACCTGTAGTGTATGAAACAGTAATACTCCCTATGACCACCTAACCCATAATCCATAAAGGCCATCATATAAATTAACAATATGTAAAGTAATGTCTTCTCAGTTTCTGTTAATAATCATTTACCAGTAATTATATTGAGGAATTTGAAATATTTTTTTTTTCTAAATCACTAAAATAAAACAGTAAGCAGTAGCATAATTTTTTTTTCTTCTTCTTCTTTTTACGGCTATTGGCCCATATCCCTTGGGTCCCTTGGGTCCCTTTCTATGACTCTACGTCCATGAGCCCCTTTAATCATTATAGGCCCTGGGCCCGTGGCAGTTTGCCACCTCTGCCACCCTATTGTTACGCCTCTTCCCCACATGCCCCTTTCCTTTTCTCCACCGATGCCAGCGACATCGCTATTGGTGCAGTACTCGAGCAGGTGGTCAACAGCTCGCCCCGCCCATTGGCCTTCTTCAGCAGAAAATTGTCCAAGGCAGAATCGGATTATTCTACCTTCGATCGAGAATTGCTGGCAGTGCACTTGGCTGTCCGTCACTTTCGCCATTTCTTAGAAGGTACGCCCTTCATCATTCGCACAGACCACATGCCTCTGGTGCATGCCTTTACTCGACAGTCTGATGCCTGGACAGCCCGGCAACGCCGACATCTTTCCGCCGTGGCTGAATATAATTGCACCCGTCAATACTTCCCTGGGAAAATTAATCCCATTGCCGATGCCCTGTCAAGAAACACGTTGGCTGTCATTCAACTGGGATTGGATTACAACGCCCTGGCTGAAGCCCAACGACAGGATCCAGAGTATCAAGCATGTAGGACATCCTGCACGTCCCTCCGTTGGGAAGACATCCCCCTCGAAGACTCCAACACCACCCTCCTCTGTGATGTCAGTACTGGTAGACCGCGACCTTGGATTCCTGCTCCCATGTGCCGGCAGGTGTTTGATTTCATTCATGGCCTTTCACATCCCTACTGCCGTTCTACTGCACAGCTGCTGAAGGCAAATTTCATTTGGCACGGTATTTCTAAGTATGCTAAGGATTGGGTCCGGGCCTGTACTTCTTGCCAAACTTCCAAAGTACATCGACACACGGATTCAGGAGTGGGCACCTTTCCTCAACCTCAGCGTCGTTTCGCACACATTCACGTCGACGTTGTAGGCCACCTACCCACAACACAAGCGCATCGTTACCTGTTTACCGTCATCGACCGCTCCACTCGTTGGCCTGAAGCCATTCCCATGGAAACTGCAACGTCCGCCGCATGTACATCTGCCTTACACTCTGGATGGATTGCAAGATTTTGTATCCCTGAGCATATTACTTCTGACAGGGGAACCACTTTCACCTCTCAATTGTGGACATCATTAGCGAATCTCCTGGGCATCACCCTACATCACACAACAGCCTACAACCCCGCTGCCAATGGAATGGCAGAACGTTTTCAACGCACCCTCAAAGACGCTTTGATGTCCCGCTGCAAGGATTGCAACTGGTTTACTCAGCTTCCCTGGGTCCTCCTGGGACTTAGAACCACTCCTAAAGACGCCCTCGACATCTCGGCAGCTGAAATGGTGTATGGCAACTTGCTGGTCGTCCTGCCGAATTTTTTCCTTCTACAACCTCCTCTGACGATCTCCAGCGCATACGTCACGTCGTGGCAAAATTTACTCCATGCCGACAGACTTACAAGCCCCCAGCGAAACATCACATACCAACAGACTTGCACTCTGCAACACACGTCCTTCCTGCGCAACAACACTAGCAAGCCACCGCTAACGCCCCACTTACACGGGCCCTTTCCTTGTGAACTGACGCAGTCCGAAAGCATTCTTACAAAACATTCAGGAAAAACAAGACTGAATCTCCATTGATCGTCTAAAACCTGCTTATCTTCTTCCAGATAACCCGCCTACAGTTCGCCTCTCTAGATCGGGGCGCCCTATTTAACATGTACAGTATGTCATTTTTAGGGGGGGAGCCATGTACCAACCGTGTGTCACATGATCGTACATAATTAATTTTGTTTATAATATGCTTGTATCTTCTCTCTTCCCTCGCCCTAAAAAGAACCAGAATAAACATGTCTGCCTTTTCCCTCTGTATCATTGTCTGTTTTTTCGAACATGAAATTTCCTGTTGCCTTGAGGTTTTGTATAAAAGAAGAGTGTTCTATAATAAATTACTCAGTTGTTTTCAACCTGCCTTTGAGTCACACCATTCTCTCGGCCCGTCACAATATAGGCTACTGTACACACACACACATACACACACACACATATATATATATATATATATATAATATATATATATATATATATATATATATATATATGTGTGTGTGTGTGTATATATATATATATATATATATATAATATATATATATATATATATATATATATATATATATATATATATATATGTATATATATATGTATATATATATATAAATATATATATATATATATATATATATATATATATATATATATATATATATATGTATATATGTATATATTATATATATATATATATATATATATATATATATATATACTGTATATATTTACACACATATATATATATATATATATATATATATATATACTGTATATATTTACACATATATATATAATATATATATATATATATATATGTATATTATATATATAATATATATATATATATCATATATATAATATATTATATATATATATATATATATATATATATATATATATATAGATTATATATATATATATAGGGATTCCAGAGTTTATGGCTTGAAATGTCAGAAAGGCTATCCAAGAGTGATGCATTGGCATCACTGATCACTCTTGACTTATATCCTTTCGTAACGTCTAAAGTTATGACAAATAAAGGGAAGGGTTAACCCTTTTGATCAATTGCCTCCCATCAACCGTGGTATGAAAACCTTAGCACATTTATGCATTTCCATATTTTTGTATGGAAATAGAGATAGGTGTTCCAATTTCTTATTATGCTCTTTCTAATAAATTTGTAGAGAGTATTTAAGGTTTTTCTTTTTAATTAAATTATCACTATCCAACCTCCTAATCTTGAAAATATTGTTTATGACTTTTATAATTAACCTTTATATTTCAAAAGCTTAATATTTGTTCGTTTGGAAGCAACAATGCTAATCAACTGATATTATTTAAAAAAAAATATATATTATTTAACTATTCAAGGTGTTAGAGAGAGAGAGAGAGAGAGAGAGAGAGAGAGAGAGAGAGAGAGAGAGAGAGAGAGAGAGAGAGAGAGAGATTGATTGATTGATTGAAAGTTTTCTAGAGAGAGAGAGAGAGAGAGAGAGAGAGAGAGAGAGAGAGAGAGAGAGAGAGAGAGAGAGAGAGAGAGAGAGAGAGAGAGAGAGAGAGAGAGAGTAAATGAAAATTATCCTTTGCATTAAGGAGATATTTATATAAAAAGAGAAAAATATCTATAAGTTGATACAAAGAGGAATTGCATACTACTGACGCAAATAATAGCTTCAGACCATTATGCCTTTTTATTTTTTTTTTTACATCATCTATATGTAACGCTTAGCTCGTATGCTGAAAGAGTAACCACGTCAAACTATGTATATATATATATATATATATATATATATATATATATATATATATATATATATATATATATATATACGTATATATATATATATATATATATATATATATTATATATATATATATATATATATATATATATATTTATATATATATATATATATATATTATATATATATATATATATTATATATATATATATATATATATATATATTTTATATATATATAGTAATAACCAGTTTGGTTTGGTTGGTTTACTATAGGGAAAAGGCGGGAGTACTTATCAAACTTGGAGATAAAATCCCCTTCTTTACTATAGAAAACAAATAATTTTTAATATATCATCTAACTTCACGATAGTTAACTTATTATAAAGCTTTTAATTAGTGGCCCTATGAAAATACTGTAATATCCTAGTAATCAAGGAAATTCGGTGTTATGTTTAAAAGTCAATAAAAAATCATTAGTATATTAGACTTTCTAAAAACTCTTAGATTTTCATCAAAACAAATTATGTTATAATTCTTTTTTAATGATAGTCATTCTTGTATAATTTTTAAGGTATAATATATTTAGAGAGTAACCGAAAACAACCACGTTAATGTCTGTAATATTTACCTTCTGTAAACATTAGATCATGATTTATATGAGAATTGTAATTAAATGACTAATTCCTATATACATTTTTTTTAAATAAAGCTTATCTATAGTGGACGTTTATCAAAAACGATTAATGTATCTTAATCTAATTTTTCTCTATTAGTACATATGACAACACTGGAACTGAACTTACAAAATATAATATCTTTTATTGTTATTTATGCGTGAGTATGTCTATAACTAATAGCCCTTTCCCCAATAGACAAGAATAAATTCTAAATATATATAGTTCCTATTGTATTTTTAGCTAATGACAAATGCATTAAGCACAAAGACGTAAATAGCCTTGGTTAAGACAAAGGAATAAAATAAATCAAATTATTGACAAATACACTATAAATGTAAAATCACCAGCCCTTCGAAAAGGTTAAGAATGGTGTTGATGATCAGTCATTTGAGAAAAAGAAATAGATAATGCTTATTTTACATTACCATAAGACAATTTGAAAAGGAAAAGCATCGGGAAACCGAATATTAGTTTTTCCTCAGAGAAAAAAAAATAAAATAAAAAGACCATTAGAAAAATAGATTCGAAAAGATCTTTTCTGATCATTAAGGATTTAATACGTATTTTTTTATCTTCTTTTTAGTGTTTTGGATCTGTATGTT
>NC_090753.1:17981896-17994396 GCF_036898095.1 Palaemon carinicauda
TGTTAAGTAGCCACATATGGGTGGTCAGAAAGAGAAGCAATTAAAGTTACTTTGTTTCTGAAAGATGCTACGGCATTTTAGGTAATGTGTTGGCCACAAGACAGTTTAAGAAGTTATGCTGAAATAAAACGACCTTTAATTGAGAAAATTACGCCTTTTTCCTGGAGTAATGATGGTTATTTTATCTTTCTCAATTGACCATACTGTTCTTGTTTATTTAAATGATATCGTAATTACAGGGAAAACGGTAAAGTTTTATAATCATTGCGACATAATGGTATGAAACTAAATCTGTCAAAGTGGAAATTTTTCTTTAAACAGGTCGACTTTTCAGGTAACATAAAAACCCCAGAAGGTATCCAACCCTGCCCTAGAAAAGTAGAAGCTATTTAGACATTTCCCCAGGCCACGTACCCCTAGGGAAGCAGCTGGGTTCCTTGTGCTTGCTAGTTATTACCGTAAATTTATAAGAGGTTTTGGAGAAATATAGCGTGACCCTTAGATGCTTTAAAGAAAAAAAAAAGTAATAAATTGGGGGAGTGGAAGAGGAAAGGGTCTTTAACCATCCTAGATTTGATCGCGCGTTTTTAGTGACGAGAGATGCAAGTAACATAGCTATTGGTGGCTTAATTTTTTTCAACGAGATGATAGAAGGAGAGAGTGACCCAACTGTTATTCTTCCAGGGCATAACCCTTTAAGGTCCACCCTAGGTTTTATGGGAAACTTTAAAAATTCCTTTTAGTATGTTGTAGTATTAGGAAATACAAGACCTTTTTATTCTTGTGTACTTTTAAAAAATTTTCCAAATTACCGAAATAATTGCATGCAATGAAGTATCCCTTTTGGGTACCTTGGGCGAGTTTACGCGGACCACGCTCATCCCATATGGGATCTATTGGACCATAACGGCACAGATTTTGAAGTTTCGCCCGACAGTTTTTTTATAGTTCCAATGTATAACAGACAGTTTTTTTATAGTTCCTATGTATAACAGGCAGTTTTTTTATAGTTCCAATGTATAATAGACAGTTTTTTTTATAGTTCCAATGTATAACAGAAACACATATATGGCTTAACAATTTAATTAAATAAGAAATACGTTACAAATACAAGAAAATACAATATTCAATAAATACAAAAATACTATAAAAATACAAAAATACTATGAAAATGCAAAAAAATTATATTAAACCTTACTCGTAATTGATAAAATAGAAACATTATAAAACTTACTTTAAAATCTATTGAAAAAGAGCAAAAAAATTACTTAGAAATCTTATGGAATAAAGCAAAACAATTTCGATTTTCAGTGAGGCAAAGGGCCACCTTGCACTCCTCACACATCCAGCGAGACCTGTGGATGTGGCTTGCAGTTGAACAGAACTTGCAGGTCTGCCTCATGGTGACATGCTTTGGCATGAGTAGGGTAGGGGCATCCTGGCGTGACTCTACACTTGGCACAACTGCCCGTTGGCCCCTTTTGGGCAAAGCGACATCCCTGGTGCCAAGGGAATTCCTAGTAATCTTGAAGTTTGATGTCTTGAAACTTCTCAGCCAATTTGAGATATCCAGTCGGAAGTCCTCGAAAGGTTCCCTCAAGAAGTCTGTTTGTGGATGAATGAAGTCCGGTAGGGGCTGGATGTGAATGTCGTCCTTCTTCCATTCAACAACACGAGGCCTCTTAGGGTTAACCTCACCTTCAACTTCAACTTCCTCTTCCACAGGCATCTCCTGAGGGACAACAACATTGACCCTGCGAGCTGAAACCAGAATAAAGTAACATTAATGAAACAGTAAATGAATCATGTGTGCTGGTGTGTGTGCATGCATGTGTGTGCATGTGTATGTCAGTGACTATGCATGTGTATTTCAGTGAGTATGCATATGTGTGCATCTGTATGTCAGTGAGTATGCATGTGTGTGCATATGTATGTCAGTGAGTATGCAAGTACACAAATAAGTTTTAAAAATACCCATTGTTTACAAAAATTTAAAGAGCAACACAATGAAAATAAATTTAAAGAGCAACTATTGTAACGAGACTTTTAAAAAAGAAAATTAAACAAATATCTCTTCTCTCTCTCTCTCTCTCTCTCTCTCTCTCTCTCTCTCTCTCTCTCTCTCTCTCTCTCTCTCTCTAAGGATGTCTCATACTAACCTCTAGCGTTGGGAGGGTCAAAGGCATCCTCCTGAGTAAGGCCTTCGTCAGTAACGTACGTAGGGTCGTCGTCATCACTGTCGACATCCAAAGGGCTCACGTTGACATCACTTCCTTCAGCGTCATTAGAGGCAACCCATGGTGTATGATCCTGAGTCTCCAATGCAGCGTTGCGATGCCCATAAAAGATATGGCCAGGAAACTGCAAGAAAAAAAAAAATTAAAATCATGTAATAAAAAAAAATGTGACTTTGCCTAACAAGAATGTATCATTCAATACCTTGTAAGGTAATAATTTGTATGCACATGAGCCTAACATCTCTAAATAATCACTATTATTTCTATAATTATTGTTAAAACTATTCACAAATGTCTAAAACAATCACTAAAAAAAAATTGCAAAAATGATGTGCGTCGTAAAGTAGTGCCAGGTAGAACCGTTAAGGTCCAATAGATCCCACATGGGATGAGCGTGGTCCGCCTAAACTCGACCGAGGTAGCCCATATGGGATCTATACTTTTTCCGATAGTCACTACGACACGTCAGTAACACTACAGCCCTTGAAACCCACATCAAAAGGTAAGCATATCACTAGGCTTCACTATCCTACAGTCACTGTTTACTTACCATGATTACGGAGGTCAGGGGGGGGGATATGTGGACGTTACTGCGACGCGTTTTGTCACTTTTCCGACTTGAGCACAAGTGAGGTGTCTTTGGAAGGAGCTACAGAATTGGCGAGAAGGACAGGCGGCTTCTGATTGGCTGATTTGAAGAGCAGAGGAGTGTCTCTATGAGTTGCCAAAGCGTCAATTTCAGACAAGCATAAACATGTTCACCACGACTACCCAAAAGTAGCTGTTTTAAAGATCCCGTTTGGGCTATTTGGTCCTTAAAGGGATAAAGAGGGGCAAAAAACAATTATAGTGCATGCGATCGAGAGGCATTGTCTATTCTTTGAATTATAGAGAGGCCTTGGTTAATTTCATCAGGAAAGGCAATTGAGTTGCAAAGTGATCATCGCCCCCTACGTGATTTATTTTAGAAACGAAATGGATTGAAAGAATGTAAGAGTTTAACATAAAGGGGTCTTCCCATACAGCAGGTAAAGCTACCAATATAGCTGATGACCTCTTTAGAGGAGCAGAAATAGGAATAACAACTAGGGCGCAAAAGAGGAACAAAGAACGAAACCAAAATATTGAAGACCCCCATCAAAATAGAGGAGGGGAAGTGAATTCACACGATAAGTAATTAGAAAATAAAATGAGAGAGAGAGAGAGAGAGAGAGAGAGAGAGAGAGAGAGAGAGAGAGAGAGAGAGAGAGAGAGAGAGAGAGAGTTGGGAACGGTAAAGGTGAATGTGTGTGGGTGGCCGAGGACATGATCAGGTTCTCTAGAATGAGCACCCTAAACACGCAGGTGTGATTGATTTGTAAGGTTGGGACATGAAATGAAGTCCGAAAGGGGCAGAAAAAAGAGGAATGAATGGCAAAAGTGCAATCGGTGATTAAAGGGGAATCGAAGAGTTATTCATCAATTCTGAATGGGCCACGTGAGAGTCTTTTTTTATTGAGAAACATATCTGATATTTTGCTTACGAGAAGGGAAGGGAATTTTGTGAACGGAGTTTTTCGTATTACATTGCATATTCCGTTCTCTTCTTTGTTTTTCTTTTATTTATCTTGCAATCATTGCAAATCCTGAGGTGTTCTGCTAACAAGAAAAGCATCATCAGCGTAATTTATGTCTGCTAAATTTCTGTCAGTCGAATCCTTCTACGCCATATCTGACTTCTATAAATTACAGAATCCATGAGGATGATAAACAACATAGGTGAAAACACTTTCCCTTTGAGTACTCTGTTGTTCACTTGCTATGCTCATGAACAGACTTAATCAAATTTACATATATAAGAGAAATTACATAACAACGTAGGACTCTCCCCAAAATTGGTTGGTGCACACTATCAAAGCATTATCATAATTCAAAAATGTAATCAAAAGGGGATTTCTATATTCTACGCATTGCTGTACAACATGCCTAAAAATTAATAGTTAGTCAGTGCAACTTCCACCTTTTATATAAATGCTGCTTGTTTGTCTCTAAGCTTTTCATCAGTCTTTCTCTCTATTCTCTTCAGAGTAAGCAATTTATATATTTCCATGAACAGAGGTAAATTCTATGCCTCTATAATTATTACAGTCAGTTACTATCTTCACCCACACTCTTCATGCCATATATATATATATATATATATATATATATATATATATATATATATATATATATATATATATATATATATATATATATATATATATATATATATACATATATATATATATATATATGTATATATATATATATATATATCTATCTATCTATCTATATATATATATATATATATATATATATATATATATATATATATATATATATATATATATATATATATATATATATATATATATATATATATATATATATATATATATATATATTAAGTGGTATGATGCCAGGTGCTAACTCCAATTACGAGCATCGTATATACAAATAGAAAAAAAAATAGTTACAGAGAGATTAGGTAAGAAGTGATTTGGAATTAAAATTTAGAATATTGGATGCCATTCTATTTGTGGTCAAGAAACAATTGTATCTTCTCTTTAATTAAAAGAGAAATATTTAATTGAATACAAATAATTCTGTCGATAAATTATTTGTATAACTGTCGATGTGGTCGCAAGAAGGTATTTTATGTTGACCATTTTTCTGATTAATATACAGTCAAATTGGTAGTACGGGCTGTTGCTCAAGAAAGGCAGTGCGGAATGTATTAAAAATACTGATGGTCATCATGAGGGGAGTAAAAGCTTTAATTTAAAAAAGGATAATATTTATACCCCCATTTAATTTTCAATACGATACCATGCGTTTTTTTTTTATTATTGTAATAAAGTAGTTATTTATTAAATGTTTTCAATTTCAACTATGTGATTTCTTTATCAATATTATTATTATTATTATTATTATTATTATTATTATTATTATTATTATTATTATTATTATTATTATTATTATTATTATTATTATTATTATTATTTTAATTATCATTATTATTATTATCATGAAAAAAAAGATACAATATAAGTATATATATATATATATATATATATATATATATATATATATATATATATATATATATATATATATATATATATGTATATATATATTGTAATTATATATATATATATTATATATATATATATATATATATATATATATATATATATATATATATCTATATATCTATATATATACATATATATATATATATATATATATATATATATATATATATATATATATATATATATATATATATTTGGGCTCAAGCCATGTCGTCCTGATGGAAGTTCCTATAGGGTAGCTTCCTAGGGTATATTACAACTACGGCGATATTCCCAGAGAATTTACCTTAAGGTACCAGAATTCTAACTCCTGGAGCGAGTATCCCTCCTGAAAGGGATATCGCGACATATCAGAGGACGTATTCTAGACACGTCACATGGCAATCTACATCCTGGACAGAGATTTCGTCTCGTAGGAGGTGATTGGCGAGATACGAATTCGGGAAAGAAACAGGGGAGCCGCTCCCAAGGCTTCCCTATCCCCCGATTCGTATGCGTGCCTGGCGCCAATCCTGGCGCCATCTGTATTCCTTTTTGCGTAGCTTGACAACTCGGTGTTTTTTCCTGTTTTTCTCGCAAATCTTGGATTTATTCGACTTTTCATGGCTTCTCCGTCTTCGTCGGCCTCTGATAAGTTGAGTATAGTGTCTTTTATGTATAAATGTAGGCTCTTGGTAAAATTTTGAGTGATTAATAGGATTAATCTTTGATACAAGAGCCGTAGCCTACCAGAGGCGTCTTGGACGCTGTCGCTCTCTAGGTATAAATTAGTTAGTCAGAGCGACATTCCTGGTTGTTTTGCTTTAATAAATTTTAGCTATTTAGCATTACATAGGATTTCCTTTCGTGCTTAGTATTATTTGGCGAAGTATTCGCCATTCTGGCCTACGCTAGGCCATGTAGCCTAGTTGTTTGGTCCTAGTACTTCATGCATGATTATGGTTTTTCCGAGTGTAATTAAAATTTTATTGAAGCTTTAGGCTATATTTTATACATTTTAGACTGTGTGGAATATTTCCAAGATAGTATACGAGTGAGTTTCGGTGAATTAGGTAATCGATTCTCTTGGTGCCTAGGCTAGTTGCTTATGGAGCCTTAGTATACTTTAGTTGCTTTCTTTTCTTCGGAGAAGGTATGCAATCCCTTTCCCTCTGTTTAAGCCTTGGGCTTATCCCTAAGTGGTTTTTTCCGAATTTATTTTCGATAAAACTATACTAGGGTGTTACTGTACCTTCCTGTTCCTGTAGTTATGGTTCAAGAGGGACAGAACAACAGAGTTTTTAGTCTGAGTCTGTGTTGTCTGGCTTGGGGCTGAGTCCCCCTCGCTGACCTAACACATTCAAAGGGAGCTTAGCTCCCTTAGGTCACTACCGAAGGTTTCTGTGGATATGATTCCTTCTTTTGTGATCTACCAGACTAGTCCTTGTTGCTGTTCTCGGGGGAGGATAAGTTCTTCCCTTGGGAGTAGCAACGCCTTCCTTGCTTTGGTGCTCTGGAAGCTGGCAAGTATTGCTGGCCTTTCCCCTTAGATCTCCCTTAGGCTAAGATAAGTTTCTTGGCTGCGGGTGATCTGTCACTAAAGCAAGGTTGGCAGGACCCTCTTGTCCCTTCCCCCTCTTTCTTCGTAATGGCCGAGCCATTACTGTACTGTACGTCGTTCTACATCTGGACCTAGTATAGGTTAGGATGTGGAATTGACTCAGCCCTTTGCCGGCCGGCAGAGCTGCTGGCCGGCAAGGGTCTTATGTTTTCGAGTGCTGCCCGGACCTCTCTTGGTCCCTCATCCATGCCTGCCGGCAGAGCCGGACGGCATTGGTCAAGGAAGCCTGAATTAGTTTCTCCCCTTCCTTATATGCACTCTTTCGGTTGCCGGGCTTGGAGGTTGTGTACACTCTTATCCCGGCATCCATTCTATTTTTCTTTTTCTTCTAGTGCTAAACTTGTCCCGGCTGCCGGCCTATGAGGCCGGCAGCCGGGCAGGTGTAGTCCTCTGTTTCTTTTGCTGCCAGCTGGCATCGGTCTTGTACCTTTGCCGGCCGGCTTATGTCAGCCCTTGTCTGCCGGTCACCAAGAGTGTGGCCGGCAGCTGGGTACTACCTTGTGTAGTTGCTGGCCGGCAGCCATTGCCGGCCAACACTGGCTGTTACCGGCCGGCAGTTGCTGCCGACCGGCACAGGCATTTGAACCAGAGTGCTGCCGCCCTATAGCTGTTAAGTAGTATACTTTAAAGCTAGTTGTGGTGTATGCCAGCCGGCAAAGGCAGGCCGGCACACATCCCCCTATACTGTACTAGTATTCTTCAGTATAACATATACAATAAGAAGAAAACTATGGTAAGGGTTTTGGTACAGCACTATGTCTTCTAACACTATTGTTTTTTCTTGCACATCCCTTTGCTGTTGCCCTACAGATAGGAAGCTGAGTTCTTCCCTGTCTATTATCCAGGATTTTAAAACCATTGCTTAGGGTGTGAGCTCCACCTGTTTCCTCTGGAAACCTTGCATTGGTTACTCTAGAAGAGATAAACCATTTTGATTTTATTATCTGGAAGGCTGCAACAATGGGTTGTGAGGGAAACACAAGTGTGTGTCTTTCCTTTCTGAATTGTTATGCTATACTATGCATATCCAGTGATACATAGTTCACTTGATACTCATGGAAATTTCTTCTCTTTACAGAAGGACACTCCGAAGTGGGGAAGTGCTTTCTGCAATGTCAGCAGCAAGAACCTCTGCGGACATGAGTTTTGTAGGAGACACGCAGCATACGCTGTCTCCAAGGATGATCTCCGGTATTGGGACCCTCAGGTATGTACTGTGTGCACTAACCTGATTACTGAGACATTTAAATAGCTAGGAAGAAGCTTCGTTCCTGGGTAAGGGGCTTCCAAAAGAACACTTCTGGCCCTTATCTTCCAAGTGAGAAGATGAGGGCGTATCCTTTCCCTAAGGCATCAGCTGATGCAGTGATTCCCCAGCCTCAAGAGGAGATCCCCTAAGTTCAGATCAAGGTGGATGCTGAAGTCGCGGTCGCGATGCAAGACATCCAGCTAGATGACAGGATGTCTGATGTGGACGGGTGTCAGGAGGAAGACCTCCTGGCAGAAGCCCAGGATGAAGTTCAAGCCCTCTATATCGGCCGGTCTCCCAGTAGAGCTGGGACAGGCCCTCTCTTCTATTGTTGGAATGATCCAACAAATGCAGAAGGAGAATCAGGAGAAGGCGGCTGCAATGGAACTGCGAATGCAGTGCCTTGCAGAATCACATGGGCCCCAGAAAAAGCTCAATGTGAAAGACCTTCCCTTGTGCTCAGATGCTAACCCATGGAGGTATGCTGAGCACATGCCGATGACGACTGGAAAGATCGTCATCTCGGATAAGCTGGGCTCAGTTCCCCTGGAGGGTGGAATTCTGGCCCAGCAAGGCATCATATCCGGACTGTTATGTCCGGCTGAGGAAGGAACCAGCTTCAAAGGAGGAGACAGAGCCGAAGGAGGTCATAGTGATGGACCATGCTAAGGCTCAAGCTCTACTTTCATCCTCGATGAAAGAGAGGGGCTTCTCTAACTCAAAGGTAGCCGCATTGAATAGGAAGCTCCCTTCCTTTGTGTCCTCGCCTACTAGAGCCTTCCCCTTTTTACAGAAAGGGTTTCTGGCTGTACTAAAAGCAATCGAGGCCAGCAAGTCTTGCCCCTCCCTAGAGGAGTGTAAACCCTTGTCGCTGGCCCTGCCTATGGACCACAAAGACTGGAAGGACGTCCATCTTACGTTCTCAGTGGGAAAGTTGGAGGCTGATATTGCCGGACGTCAGTTCGGCAAGGACCTCCCTAAGCTGTCTGACTTTCTTTTGCGAAGTGAGTTCGATACAAAAGAAAGACTGTCTGCCTCAATGTCTCTTCAGACTACTCTCGAGACGATGGCAAGTGACCCCAAGGTCCATGAAATGTTCATGGTAGTGGCCAAGCCTCATCTGGCCACAGTGACGAAGGACCTTTATGGCTTCGTCAAGGCAAGGAGAGCTTGTAGGGAGTTCGTGTTTACCTCGGCTACGGTGAGGCACGAGCCAAAGAAACTAATCTCCTCCAACATTTGGGGAAAAGACCTTTTCCCTACCGACTTGGTCAAAGAAGTTGTTGATAAGGCCGCCTTGGAGAATAGAAACCTTCTCCAGAAGTGGGGCCTGGCTATCAAAAGAAAGTCTTCCCCGGATGAGGGTCCTCAACCAAAGAGGAAGACTATGAGGACTAGGCTACCGTCTCGGCCAGCCAAGCCTCTTAGACAGCAACAGCAACTGCAATTGCCATTGCCCCCAGTGCCCCAGATCGTGGCACAAACCCCGACCACCTTTCAGTGGGTACCCCAGGCCGTGTCGACACAGTCCACGGCATTCACCCCAGCGTTCGAAGGGCAGTCTACTTCCTTTCGAGCAAAGCCTAGAGGAGCAGCCAGAGGCTCGTCTAGACGCCCCTCAAGGGGAAGGGGATTCAGGGTTGGTCGTGGTCAGGAAGGCAAGACCTCAGGACGGCAGTCCAAGTGAGGTGATACCGGTAGGAGGGAGACTTCTGAAATTTCGGGATCGGTGGACCTTCGATCCCTGGGCCCACAGCCTACTCAAGAATGGACTGGGCGGGAGCTGGTACAGCACTCCACCCCCGTGCCTTCGGTTTTTCCAACACTCCACCCCCGTTATGGAGGAGTACGTTCAAGAACTGTTGGAGAAAAATGGTGATCCGAAGGGTGAAGCCCATCAATTTCTAAGGGAGGCTGTTTTGTGTTCCCAAGAAAGACTCGGAAAAGCTCAGAGTCATTCTGGACTTGTCGCCACTCAACAAGTTCATAGTGAATTGCAAATTCAAAATGCTAACACTGCAACACATAAGGACCTTACTGCCCAAGAGGGCATATTCCGTCTCTATAGACTTGTTAGACGCCTATTGGCACATTCCAATTAGCCATCGACTCTCCCCCTACCTAGGTTCAGGCTACAACGAAGACTATACGCCTTCGGAGCCAAGGATTTTTACGAAGCTTGCGAGCGTAGCTCTCAAACAATTACGCCTAAAGGGAATTCAGGTAGTAGCCTACCTGGACGACTGGTTGGTGTGGGCAGCATCCGAGACAGAATGCTTGCAAGCTTCCAGTCAAGTGATCCAGTTCCTACAGTACCTAGGCTTCAAGATCAACAGAAAAAGTCTCGACTTTCTCCATCTCAAAAGTTCCAGTAGCTGGGAATCCACTGGGACCTTTTGTCACACCGTTTCTCCACCCCGGCGAAGAAAAGGAAGGAGATAGCGGGTTCTGTCAAGAGACTACAAGATTCCGAAAGGATATCAAGACACGAGCAGGAGAGAGTACTGCGCTCTCTCCAGTTTGCTTCGGTGACAGACCCAGTGCTAAGAGCACAGCTAAAGGATGCAATCGGAGTTTGGAGAAGTTATGCATCAAACGCGTGAAGAGATCTGAGAAGACCAGCCGCTTCGGCTAAGTACTCTTCTCAGGCCTTGGTCCCAAGCCAGACATCTAAAGAAGTCGGTTCTTCTTCAGCCACCTCCCCCGTCGGTGACGATTCACTCAGACGCCTCGAAGGAGGGATGGGGAGGTCACTCTCATCGGAAAAAAGTCCAGGGGACTTGGTCCAGGCTATTCAAGACCTTTCACATAAAACTTTCTAGAAGCTAGGGCAGTGCTCCTTACCTTAAAGAAAGTCTCCCCGCGTCATTCGATCCACATAAGGTGGTGATAGACAGCGAAGTAGTTGTAAGATACTTGAATCGACAAGGATCGAGGTCACCACCTCTCAACCAGGTGATGTTGGCCGTCTTCCGATTGGCGGAAAAGAAGAAGTGGTACCTGTCGGCAGTTCACCTTCAAGGAGTCCGCAATGTGACAGCGGACGCTCTATCCAGGTTCACACCGATAGAGTCGGAATGGTCCTTAGACGCAGGATCATTCTCCTTCATTCTGAATCAGTCCCAGAACTGCAGATAGATCTCTTTGCGACGAAAGACAACAAGAAGTTGCCCCTGTACGTGCCCCGTACGAGGACCCCTTAGCGGAAGCAGTGGACGCGATGTCCCTCGACTGGAACCGATGGTCCAAGATTTATCTGTTCCCTCCTCACAACCTTCTGTTGAGGGTCCTCAACAAACTGAGATCCTTCAAAGGGTAGCGACAATAGTGGCCCACAAATGGCCGAACAGCGTGTGGTTCCTCCTGGCATTGGAACTGTAGCTGAAGTTTGTACCACTACCAGATCCAGTTCTGACCCAGCGAGTCCAGAAGTCAACTGTCTGCGCTTCATTACAGAAAACCCGGACCCTGCAGCTCATGATTTTCTCTCCCTAGCGGTGAGAAAGCGTTTCGGGATTTCGAAAGCCAGTATAGACTTCCTTGAGGAATATAAGTGCAAATCTACTAGAAGGCAATATGAGTCATCTTGGAGAAAATGGGTGGCCTTTTGTCAAGGCGAAGATTCCGCAGGAGATCTTGACAGACTTTTGCTTATCTTTCTTCTCCACCTCCATGGTCAAGGGTTGGCAGCGAACACGATTTCAGCGTGTAAGTCTGCTTTGACAAGACCCATTCTATATGCCTTCCAGGTCGACCTAGGTAACGAGATCTTTAATAAAGTCCCGAAAGCCTGTGCTAGGCTCAGACCTTCAGCACCTCCAAAGCCCATTTCATGGTCTTTAGACAAGTTCTTCATTTCGCTTCTCTGTTGAGCAATGAAGAGTGTGCGTTAAAGGATTTGACACAAAAAGTTATTTTCCTATTTTGCACTCGCGTCCGGGGCCAGGGTTAGTGAGATTGTAGCCTCTCGAGAGAGGCAGGTCGTGTTCAGTTCGTGGATGGGGGAGAACTGAACCTGTTTCCGGATCCTACGTTTCTCGCCAAGAATGAGTTACCCACCAACAGGTGGGGTCCCTGGAGAATCTGCCCTCTGAAAGAAGATGCATCTCTATGTCCAGTAGAATGCCTAAAGGTCTATCTTCATAGAACTTCAGACTTCAAGGGTGGTCAACTATTCAGGGGAGAAACATCAGGCTCAAATTTATCTCTGAATCAACTCAGAGCGAAAATCACATATTTTATTCGCAGAGCGGATCCTGACAATACACCCGCAGGTCACAATCCGAGGAAAGTTGCCT
>NC_090753.1:17996896-17999396 GCF_036898095.1 Palaemon carinicauda
CCACCACATATGAATTCCCTACTGCTGCTACCTCTGCGGTCATCTAAGGCACCGGAGGAAGCAGCAGGGCCTACCGGAACTGCTTCACAATCGCTCGCCATTCATTCCTATTTCTAGCACGCTCTCTTGCCTCTCTCACATCTATCCTCCTATCATCCAGAGCTTTCTTCACACCATCCATCCACCCAAACCTTGGCCTTCCTCTTGTACTTCTCCCATCAACTCTTGCATTCATCACCTTCTTTAGCAGACAACCATTTTCCATTCTCTCAACATGGCCAAACCACCTCAACACATTCATATCCACTCTAGCCGCTAACTCATTTCTTACACCCGTTCTCTCCCTCACCACTTCGTTCTTAACCCTATCTACTCGAGATACACCAGCCATATTTCTTAGACACTTCATCTCAAACACATTAAATTTCTGTCTCTCCATCACTTTCATTCCCCACAACTCCGATCCATACATCACAGTTGGTACAATCACTTTCTCATATAGAACTCTCTTTACATTCATGCCCAACCCTCTATTTTTTACTATTCCCTTAACTGCCCCCAACACTTTGCAACGTTAATTCGCTCTCTGACGTACATCTGCTTCCACTCCACCATTTGCTGCAACAACAGACCCCAAGTACTTAAACTGATCCACCTCCTCAAGTAACTCTCCATTCAACATGACATTCAACCTTGCACCACCTTCCCTTCTCGTACATCTCATAACCTTACTCTTACCCACATTAACTCTCAACTTCCTTCTCTCACACACCCTTCCAAATTCTGTCACTAGTCGCTCAAGCTTCTCTTCTGTGTCTGCTACCAGTACAGTGTCTTCCGCAAACAACAACTGATTCACCTCCCATTCATGGTCATTCTCGCCTACCAGTTTTAATCCTCGTCCAATCACACGAGCAATCACCTCTCTCACCACTCCATCAACATACAAGATAAACAACCACGGCGATATCACACATCCCTGTCTCAGCCCCACTCTCACCGGAAACCAATCACTCACTTCATTTCCTATTCTAACACATGCTTTACTACCTTTGTATAAACTTTTCACTGCTTGCAACAACCTTCCACCAACTCCATATAACCTCATCATATTCCATATTGCTTCCCTATCAACTCTATCATATGCTTTCTCCAGATCCATAAACGCAACATACACCTCCTTACCTTTTGCTAAATATTTCTCGCATATCTGCCTAATTGTAAAAATCTGATTCATACAACCCCTACCTCTTCTAAAACCACCCTGTACTTCCAAGATTGCATTCTCTGTTTTATCCTTAATCCTATTAATCATTACTCTACCATACACTTTTCCAACTACACTCAACAAACTAATACCTCTTGAATTACAACACTCATGCACATCTCCCTTACCCTTATATAGTGGTACAATACATGCACAAACCCAATCTATTGGTACCATTGACAACACAAAACACATATTAAACAATCTCACCAACCATTCAAGTACAGTCACACCCCCTTCCTTCAACATCTCAGCTTTCACACCATCCATACCAGATGCTTTTCCTACTCTCGTTTCATCTAGTGCTCTCCTCACTTCCTCTATTGTAATCTCTCTCTTATTCTCATCTCACATCACTGCCACCTCAACACCTGGAACAGCAATTATATCTGCCTCCCTATTATCCTCAACATTCAGCAAACTTTCAAAATATTCCGCCCACCTTTTCCTTGCCTCCTCTCCTTTTAACAACCTTCCATTTCCATCTTTCACTGTCTCTTCAATTCTTGCGCCAGCCTTCCTTACTCTCTTCACTTCTTTCCAAAACTTCTTCTTATTCTCTTCATATGACTGACCCAATCCCTGACCCCACCTCAGGTCAGCTGCCCTCTTTGCCTCACGTACCTTGCGCTTTACTTCCACATTTTTCTCTATATATTTTTCATACTTCTCTATACTATTACTCTGCTGCCATTCTTCAAAAGCCCTCTTTTTCTCTTCCACTTTTACCTTCACTCCTTCATTCCACCATTCACTGCCCTTCCTCATGCTGCCTCCAACAACCTTCTTGCCACATACTTCACTTGCAATCCCGACAAAATTTTCTTTTACTAACTTCCACTCCTCTAAATTACAAGTTTCTCTTACTCTCACCTCGTCATATGCCATTTTCAACTTTCCTGATATTCACTTTCTACCCACGGTTTTATTAGCTCTTCAACCCTCACTAGCTCCCTTTTACATCCACCTACTCTATTCCCCCACTCTTTTGCTACAACTAATTTTCCTTCCACCGAAAAATTATCGGACATACCGTTAGCCATACCCCTAAACACGTGCATGTCTTTCAATCTTCCAAACATTCTTTTAGTTATCAACACATAATCCATTAATGCCCTTTCTACTACTCTTCCATTTGCCACTCTTACCCATGTATACTTATTTTTATCTTTCTTTTTAAAAAAGCTAGCACTTATTACCATCTCTTGTTCAACACACATATCTACCAGTCTC
>NC_090753.1:18006896-18016896 GCF_036898095.1 Palaemon carinicauda
TAATCTTTTATTTTCCTTTCATTAAAGGAAACTGTGTTCAACTCGGAATTTTCATCTAGAATTTGTTCTCTCTTGGTGCTAATTCCTTTTTCTTTCAGAAATTCTCGGGAAATATCTTTGAGTTCCTTTTTCTTTCAGAAATTCTCGTGAAATGTCTTGGGATTAGTAGCATTGTTTTGGGGAATTTTATTATAATCTTTGTCAGTGGGTGCTTATGCGTTTACGCAGTGGACGTCTGTATTCATATAGATATTTTGATAGAATTGCAAGGGGTCGAAGAGATAGGAAAAGAAATACAGCAGTCATGACGCCCCCTGTGAGCCCCACCCCTGGACCTATTGGCGTAGGACAGATTAATCCTCTCCCGATTGTGACGCTTGTAAATGCCAGGTCTGCAATCCTTCCTTTTCAGGGTCGGGTTAATGGGTTCTTGTCTCAAAATGTGGAGTCATGGATTTCATCCGTCGATGCCCATTTAAATGCCAAACAAATCGTAGACTCTTGTACAATTACAAGAAGCTAAAAGTTTTATAGATTTTTCTAAGCGGGATGCGAGTGCGTATTTAAGAGGTGTTTCATTTCAAGAAGCAGTTACCTGGGATGATTTCAAAGTTAGGTTACGCGCGGTCTATGGGGGTGAAGAAGCCTTGGATGTAGTATTAACGTTATGAAATACACTTAATCAAGCCACTATGAATCGGCTTAATGGTATTGAGAGAGCAGCTCTCATAGTTGATAGGCTTAATGAATATCAGGATATTTTAGGTAATTCCACTTGGGTTACTAGAGATAACATCTCCGTGAAAGATTTTTTACGATTAATGTATTTAACTTACATGACACTTATGTTGCCTGAAGCTTTAGTGCGGTGTTTTGATAAAAAGTTAACGCCTGCAAGTACGGAATTGGATGTATATGAACAAATAAAGAAACACATGGCTAAGTGTCCAAACCTCGATCCCGTGTTAACTCAAGTTTTTGCAAAGAATGAAACAAAGCCACAACAAGTGAACGTAGTTAATAATAGTCAAGTAGCGGGAATGACGTGTTATAATTCCAAACGTCAAGGTCACTTAATCGCGGACTGCAGAACGAAATTCTGTTCGATACATAATAGTTCCACTCATTCATACAGTCAGTGTTACTTGCGTAAGACACAACAGAATCCCAGAAATACACAGTCAATTCCACAGTCAGTTCCATATGGAAATAAAAAGAAAAATCCTCATTTTAACAATAAGAAGAAACAACCAAATGTCAATGTAGTTCAGAGTCCGAAACGAACAAACACTTCTTCGAATATCGCTGAGCCTGGGTCGTCAAACCAGACCTCGCAACTTCACACTAATTTTCAGAATGTGCAGAGCAAAGCAAATACCACATAGTTAACTCCAGTGGGGAAGAGAGTGATGTTGGGTCAAGGTCATTCATGTCAACATCAATAGTATTGAATAATAAATTTAATGTTTTATCAGATCATTGTGAGGCAATAGATTTTCCTATGAAACACACGGCCGAATTCAGTAAAACAGTGCATGCTCCCGTAGATTTGCAACGAATTCATACAATAATAAGCCAAAATGAGTTACGACCAACCTTATATGCTGTAAATTTAGAACACAATTCATTTACGTTATTTTTTGACTCTGGTAGTCCACGTAATATCATGGATTTGAGGAGACATCATTTGTTGTTTTCGAACTTTCCGATAGAAAAATCCGGAGTTAGACTCTCGGGTATAGGAAATATTGAATTAAATGTCATAGGCATAACTCATGTTCAATTCAAAGTCGGTAAACGCACGTTTCCCGATACATTTGTTGTTGTACAAAACATTGATATGTATCCAGCTGTAATTAAAGAATACCCATCTATGGGAAATCAAAACATAATCTTAGCCCCTGCCAAGCACGGCGTGTATATCAAAGGGAAATTCTATAAGTCTTCTAATACCTTAAAATCAGTTTTGGATAAAAAGGAGACGACAAATGTAACCGTAACGTACGTTGAAGAACCAATAACTTGTCTCACTAATAAAGAAATAATATACGCGACCCAGCAGAATTCTCGTTCACCCGTAATATCATCTTGCACGCAATCTATCGAGCCAAACGTACCTTCGAATTTAATAGTGCAAATAAAGAAAACATTACCGTGATCTGAGATATTAATCCTTTCGGACACTTTGTAAACTAACGGATTGTCTGTCACACAAGCTATTCATACAGTAGGCTCACATCAACAATGTAATATTGAAGTCTGTAATCATTTAAATAACACTTTAGTAATTCACAAAAATCAACATATCTTGGATGTAGAGGTTTATAAACATCGTATTCTTACCGTTGCTGAAATCAATCACTCTCAATCAGTTGCGGATGAATCCCTTTTGCAATCTATTAAAAATAAAATCTATAAAGACAATCAAGATGAAGAAATTCAGCAGAAAATTTTTGGACTTTTAACTAAATATCAGGATGTCTTTTCCACTACGGATGGATCCTTAGGAAAAACAGATGTGATCGAGCAAGGTTAAAGGACAAGCAAAAAATTATCTATGTACCCTCGTACAGACTCCCTATGAAATTCCAGAATGAAATAAATGATGAAGTAGGTAAAATGCTAGAAGAAGGAGTCATTAGGAAATCAAACAGCCCTTATAATTTTCCATTAATAGTTGTACCGAAAAAAGATCGAACATGGCGTATCTGCGTAGACTTCCGTCGTCTAAACGAGGAGACGATCCCTGAGCTATTCCCAGTGCCATATACTGACGATATTTTGTCTTTGTTAGGTCAGAATAAACATTTTACCAGTTTGGACTTACTTAAGGGCTTTCACCAGATATCATTAGAAGAAGATAGTATCCCATACACAGCATTCAGCACAGCCATGGGACATTATGAATTTTTACGGATGCCTTTTGGTTTACGTTGTGCTCCTATAACATTTACAAGAATGATTAACATAGTGTTTGGACACTTGTTAGTGGATTTATTGCATGCCTATATGGACGATCTTGTAATCTTTTTCAACACCTTAGAAGAACATCTATGTAAGTTAGAACTAGTACTACAGAGATTAAGACAACATAACTTAAGGGTAAAGATTAGTAAGTGTGAATTTTTCAAAACAGAATTAATATATTTGGGTTTCATGGTGTCAAGCCAAGGTCTTAAAGTAGTCCATGATAAGGTGTCGGCTCGGCTATACGTAATTTTCCCATACCTACTAGTGTCAAGGGAATACAGCAATTTCTGGGTTGTAGTGGATATTACAGGCGTTTTATACGCAACTATTCAATAATAGCCACTCCTTTAACTGATGTGACGAAGAAGGGCGTAGATTTCATATGGTCTGAGCATCATCTACAGGCGTTTAATACCTTGAAAGATGAACTGTGAAGTTCTCCTATCTTAAAATTTCCTGACTTCGGTAAGGAATTCTTCATTGCAACAGACGCCTCAGACTTAGGAGTAGGAGCGGTATTGCCTCAACAATATGATAAACAATTTTTCCCGATAGCTTTTTATTCTCGAAAATTGAGAACTTCCGAAAGTAAGTATGCAGTAATAGACAAGGAAGAGCTAGCTATTGTTAATTCACTGGTGCATTTTAAGTTCATAATTTACGGTTATCCCGTTAAGGTTCTTACTGACCATAAACCACTAACCGAGTTCTTTAAAGGCTTCAACCACAGCCCTAAACGAACTCGGTGGCATTTTATCATTCAAGATTTTGGCGCAAGAATTGGGTATTTACCTGGGAAAGCAAATATCATTGCGGATGCATTATCACGCAACCCCGTGTCGCCTTGTACGGAGCCTGTAGCTGAATTAATAGATATATCAACATCCATGCCTATTGTTAAAACGATATCTGAACAATAAGATTTAGGCTGGAGCGCTGAATTATTACAGACTGAGCAAAGAAAAGATCAGAAAATAGAAACAATTATAAATCCTTTGAAAGGCAGTCATAAGGAAAAGGGATATATAAAGTATAAGCAGCAGAATTATATAATCAAAGATAATATTCTGTGCAGGACTGTGACCAGGAAAACCCTCAATACACCCCATGTAACTAACGACCAGGCAGTAGTACCAATCTCACTTATTTCCACTGTCCTGAATTGGTTGCATGCAAATCCATTACATGGACACCCTGGGTTCTCATTAATGTCACAGAAAGCCAAATCATTGTTTTATTGGCATACGATGCTTACAGATATAAAAAGACACATAGCTAATGGTCGCAGATGTCAGGAAAACAAAGGGCATACGAAAACACCTGTCAGCCTAGGGGCTTATCCCGTGCCCAATCAACCCTTTGAAAGAATACATTTAGATTTGTTAACGAGTTAGACAGAGGAAATAAGCACCTCTTAGTAATTATAGAGTCGAATGAGCTAGTGGAAAGAGCAAATAGAAAGGTTTTAAATATATTAAGAGTAACACTAGGGGGATCAGACCCCATCTGGGATATTGCAATACCTGCGGCACTGAGTACTCTGAATCATTCATATCATATATCAATTAAAATGTCACCGCATGAAGCATTGTATGGTACCCCATTAGAACGCCTTTCCATGTATTAACGCCTACAACTAATCTATCAAATCCTTTAAAAGAATGTAAAAATGCAAGCAAAAGTCGATATGATATCCTTCAAAAGAATTTAGAAGAATCACAAATCATAATGAAAAGGAATTATGATAAAATAGCGAAGCCAACTAAAACATATACCGTGGGTGATAATGTATATATACAGATAAATGTACGTAAAGGACTCAATTATAAACTAACACCTAAGTTTGAAGGCCCATTTAACATTTTGGAAACATTAACGGCCAATAGGTTTAGAGTTCAAAACGTATCCCAACCCATGGATGAGAGAATAGTACCATTAGCTCACATAAGAAATTAAAAAAAAAAAAAAAGAGAGGGAAAGAAGTGAGGGAAAATTTTTTATTTGTTTGATTAAAAGTTTTCTTCTTAATACAGGAGTAATTACATATATTTTTCTCGTTACAGGTTTCTAAGATGAATTTTTTGTTGTTGGGGGTGATATTGTTCGCTCAGACATTTTTCTCGTGTGGGATGAGCTCTAAAACTAAAAGTATAGATTTTAAATATGGCACTATAGTTGAAAGACAAGAAGACGTTTTTATTACATCAAGCAACGTAGTTGTCGAAGTGAATATGCAAGCAATTTTTCTTACAGAGAATTATGTCACTAGCTTAAAAAGCGCCATCTCAAGGTTTGCTGTCTCATTAGATGAGTTGCATAGAAGACATTTTCATTTGACTACAGAGAGTTCGCTTGGATCGACACTAAAAGTTGATGACTTGCAAAATAAGACTTACGAGACAGAATCTTTGGCTCGTGACCTTCTGATGTGGACTTTAGGACACAAACATAAAGAAAGACGAAATCTGTTTATTTTTGCTGCATTAAACATATTTGGGTCTTTTGCAAGTTTAGGTTTAGGAATTTCCAATCGTCTTAAGATTAGTAATCAAAATAAGAAAATTGAGTTCTTGACTCATGAAGATGAATTGATTATGTCAGAACTAAGGAATCAGTTAGCTTCAATCAATCAAATTATGGATTTAGTAAATGAACATTCCAGTAATATCAGTCAGATTATGGAAGCACAGGATTTGTTGGCAACGTTAACGTATTATGATTCAAAAATAGATCACATACATAACAGAATTGCACATTTCGTTGAGAAATCCAAGGATTATGTAGAAGCTATCACGTTAGCAACTAAAGGTGTACTGTCGCCCCATTTGTTGCCTATAAAATACTTAAAGTTAGTTCTGGAGAACGGAAGGGATAAACTAGGCTATGTTCCTTTGTTAGGCGAACGTAGGTTAGAATTTTATTACAGCCTAATTACAGTAAGCATTGAAAATAACAAGATTATGATTACAATTCCCTTTGATTCTTCTGATGCCTGGCAATCTTACAGGATATCACCATTTCCGACTTTCATGACGAATCACTCAAATCCAGTAATATCCAGTTCGACAGGACACGTATTGATTTCCCCAGACAAGGAAACATATACGGTCATTAAAGACTTAAATCAATTAACTCACTGTTCAGACGCAATGGATAGAAAAATATGTACAGCTGACTCATTTGAATTCCATAAAAACTTAATGGATTCATGCGAGTTAGGTATAGTGCTAGACGGTGCTCTCTCCCATACAAGTGAAAATTGTCTGGATAAGCTTTATACCTTTGACAATAATAAGTTCAATTGCAGACTGAACAATGGCTCGTGGATACGATACGACAAGGACGGCTTCAATGTATCATGCCCGGACGGATCCACGTCCTTTGCAAACATCTTTGTTGCAGCAGATGGTTGTATCGGGACTTCCCCTAATTCCATGGTGACCGGGGTAAGGACTATCATCAGAGAACGAGCCTACTTCGCGAACTTCACGTGGACGTCTACAATGCCATCACTACCTGTCCCATACAACAAACAGGTAGCCAAGCGGTTGATGAAATTGACCGAGATGGACCACCTGTCACCAACTTATAAGGAATTTCTTCACTCCATACTACTAGCAGGATTAAGTGTGACGGTGATGATATTTATCGCCGTGAACATCCTTGTTTGGCGTAGGTTACGGAACAGCTGGCAGCTAAAACAGAACGTTTCGCCATGTCCAGACAAAACTCCTTATTTAATTCAGTTTAAAGCCATTTGAAGTGGCCACCTCATTTGCTAAAGAAGTAAAATGGTCTGGAAATAGTGTGTGTACGAAAAGCAGTTAGTACGCTAGTAATATGTAATTGAAGAAATTATAGAACATTTGCATTGTTAAAAATACATTTAAAAACCATTTAAAAAATAAATCACTTTTTCTCTCGGCATCTAATAAAATATATAAGCCGGAATGTTGAAAGAAAAGAGAAAAAAAAACAGAATCTATGGGCATCTAATAAAATATATAAGCCCTATATATATATATATATATATATATATATATATATATATATATATATATATATATATATATATATATATATATATATATATATATATATATATATATATGTACGAAACCGTGGTACGTGTACGTACCAGGAATTCGTGTTTGTGCACTAAAATTGAATCTTTACCAAGGTAACAAATATTTTTATCAATTACCGTATTGTGTTAATCTATGTTTCTGACAGACGTAATAATTATTTTTCAACAAGTTACCGAATCATATGTATATCAGTATTTTTTTTTTGGTACCATATAATCATTTGCTAGCAATGTACCATATATGTGATCTGTATTTATCATGCATTTTTTTCTTTGCTTTGGTAATATCTTTTCATATGCATTATTGTTATTATTTTTTTTTTGATGTGCCTATTTGGACATTCGTCCTCATTTGCTTATGGCTAAAGTTACACAAAGAATAATACGTATATCCAGTCACACCTAGTAAACATATTTTGGCGTATTGTTAAATTTTTAGAAAAAAATTGAGATAGCTGTCCGAGCTAATGTAATAGTTAGTTATTACATGTTTAAAACACATGACGTAATATGTCATTTTGGAAGAAGATGCTAGCGTGAGATTTGCTGTAGTCAGATAAAATCATAACATGATGTATTTTGCATCCCTCAGCAATGTAACATTTTTCTGAAGCATCAAAACAAATGCATACCTTGTGAAAGATTGTGTCATCACCGGATGCAGGTGTCTTCCTAGACGAATGTAAAGTTTACATATTGTGTTTAAATGCTGAGACAGCTAAACATATGATATCTGTGATATCGATAATTTAGGCAGTTCATATCTATACTTCACCTGAATTGGTCATCCGACCAAACCAGCTACACTCCTGTGATGGAGATGTTTAACACTGTTATTTTTAGAGAATAAACCATTTTAAAGTTACAATGCTGGACTTTATTTCAAGACTCAACATCTCAAACAACACATACTCAATGTGTGTTAATAACAGTAGCACACTAATATATATATATATATATATATATATATATATATATATATATATATATATATATATATATATATATATATATATATATAAATGAAAACATAATTATTTTCGTATGTGAACGATAACTAAAATATAAAGTTTCGTTACTTTTGAACGTGATCATACAAAGGCTTCGAGAATTTCAAAGCACTAACAATAAAGGCTTAGAGGTTATACGTAAGTTATTAATTACATCATCACTAGTGATTTAAAAGAATAAACAATATTTTGCCGTCCAATTTAAAGGATATCTACGAACTTTATTTAAGAGACATTAAGATATTATCTTTAGTTTTACTATAGTAAAAGGAAAACCATTCAATAAATCTGGTTTTCTTACTTTTAAAAATAACGTTTTGAAGAGAATAAAAAAATGATAATAGTTTTTATTCAATTAAATCCCCCATACTCCTACGATATTGGATCGCATAGCCTTGTTATTATAAACACTATATTGAAGAGATTATGACAAAAATAACATCTCTTATATTCTCCCAAACCACGTGACATTATTTTTTCCATCTCGTTGGTTCCTTCTTTTTCATTTTTGTGCCGTTTTCTGAGGTTGGATGTTAAAACGTCTTCCACTGTAAAGTAATAGAGAAAAAAGCGATGCAAACGACCACTCTCCATATTTGGAGTCCACTGCAGACCTCAATTCCAGGAGGTGAATGGCTTGGGTCACTTCTCCATTCAAAAACCCCAGTGGATAAAAATAGTTAAGGAGAATTACATTCTTTCAGTGTCACGAACATAGCATTATTATATCATGAAAGAAAAATATAAAATATGTTCATATATACTGAACCAACAAAATCACGCCCAAAAACACGCACACACAGACACACACACATACAGTATATATATATATATATATATATATATATATATATATATATATATATATATATATATATATATATATATATATATATATATATATATATATATATCATTATTATTAATACTATCCAAGCTACAACCCTCGTTGGAAAAGCAAGATGCTATAAGCCCAGGGGCTCCAACAGGGAAAAATAGCCCAGCGAGGAAAGGAAATAAGAAAATAAATAAATGGTGAGAACAAGTTAACAATAAATCATTCTAAAATAAGTAACAACGTCAAAACAGACATGTCATATATAAACTATTAACAACATCAAAAACAAATATGTCATAAATAAACTATAAAAAGACTCATGTCCGCCTGGTCAACAAAAAAGCATTTGCTCCAACTTTGAACTTTTGAACTTCTACTGATTCAACCACCCGATTAGGAAGATCATTCCACAACTTGGTAGCAGCTGGAATAAAACTTCTAGAGTACTGCGTAGTATTGAGCCTCGTGATGGAGAAGGCCTGGCTATTAGAATTAACTGCCTGCCTAGTATTACGAACAGGATAGAATTGTCCAGGGAGATCTGAATGTAAAGATTGGGCAGAGTTATGAAAAATCTTATGCAACATGCATAATGAAATAATTGAACGACGGTGTCAGAGATTAATATCTAGATCAGGAATAAGAAATTTAATAGACCGTAAGTTTCTGTCCAACAAATTAAGATGAGAATCAGCAGCTGAAGACCAGACAGGAGAACAATACTCAAAACAAGGTTGAATGAAAGAATTAAAACACTTTTTCAGAATAGATTGATCACCGAAAATCTTGAAAGACTTTCTCAATAAGCCTATTTTTTGTGAAATTGAAGAAGACAGAGACCTTATATGTTTCTCAAAAGTAAATTTACTGTCAAGAATCATACATATGAAACAGTCATACATATTTAAAGAAACATTATCAATACAGAGATCCGGATGTTGAGGAGCCACCGTCCTTGACCTACTTACAATCATACTTTGAGTTTTGTTAGGATTCAACTTCATACCCCATAATTTGCACCATGCACTAATTCTAGCTAAATGTCTATTAAAGGATTTAACAACCCTAGATCTACATTCAGGGGATGGAATTGAT
>NC_090753.1:18021896-18029396 GCF_036898095.1 Palaemon carinicauda
GAACCTTTTTTTCTTCTGCAGAGTGAACCCCAGACCTCTCTTAGTCTCCCATCCATGTCTGCTTGTAGAGCCCGGCAGGCTATGGATATAAAGGAAGCCTGAATGCTACATTCTCCCCTTCCATATGTTCACTCGTTCTGGATGAAGGTTGTATGGCAATGCCGTCTTATAACCTTACATCCATACTGTTTCTCTTGCTAGTGTTTTGTACTCCTAGCCTAGCTGCCGACTTAAACGGCTGGCAACCGGATAGTTGAAGGTTCTCTGGTTCGTAGTCACTGCCAGCTGTCATGGGTATCACTTCATTTGCCTGCCGGCAGTAGAAGCACATCCCGAGATCTGCTGGCCACTACGTTTAGCGGCCGGCAGTCGGGTGCTAGTGTTTTTAATTGCCGACAGGCAGTGATTACCGGCCGGCACACATTTGCGAACCAGTGAACTGCCGCCTATTAGTTAAAGGTAGCATACCTTTGAACTATACACGGGTAAATGCCGGCCGGCGCATGCCGGCAAATGCCGGTACGTGCTGCCGCGTGCTGGACGGCACGACAGCATGCGATATACAGTAGTTACTATATTTGTGATGTAGTACACACTGCATTAATAAAGCTAGAGTACAGAATTTGTTGTAACACTAAAGTTCTTCCAACATACTTAATGTTATCTTGTACACCTTTGTTGAGACCATACAATATATAGAAAGTGAGTTCTTTCTTTATTCATTTTATCCAGTATATAAAAATTTTATTTCAAGGTGTGAGCCACACCTTGACTTTCCGCTTAGGAAAATATATAAGGTATTCTAGAATAAGAATTAACCCTAGTTTTAATATCTTGGGAGGTTACAGCAATTGGCTGGGCAGGAAATACAAGTAGGTGTCTTTCCTTCTTTCTTTCTTAGCTTTACTATATAAGCTATATGTATTAACAATAAGTGAAAAACCTTCACTTGATACTCAATGATTTTCTTCTCTTTACAGGAGGACCATCCGAAGTGTGGGAGTATGTTCTGCAATGTCCGCAGTAAGAACTTCTGTGGACATGAGTTATGCAGGAGGGACACAGCATGCAGAGCCTCCAAAGGTGATCTCCGGTATAAGAACCCTCAGGTATGTATCATATATTCTAACCTGATTACCGAGGCGTTTGACACCCCTAAACGGAGTCAAGGGATGCTGTTAGAGAAAAGTTGCGAACCTGGGTGAGGAGTTTTCAGAGGCCCCTACCTTCCAAACGAGAATATGAGGGCCTACCTTTTCCCTAAGGCATCGACTGATGCAGTCATCCCTCAGCCTCTTGAGGAGACACCAACCGTCCAGAATCTGGTAGATTCTGAAATCTCGGCCGCCCTTCAAGACATCCAATTGGACGATAGGATGTCAGAGGTGTCGGATTATACAGAGAAGGATCATCTGGGAGAAGGTCAGGAGGAGGAGCTGACCCACGCTCCAGAAATTGAAGAGGAAGAAATTGACGAGGTGTCGGTTACATCCGTTCCGTCCCTAGAACCTGTTCCCTCTACATCGTCTGCTATCCCAGATGATCTGGGAAGGACTCTTTCTTCTATTATTGAAATGATTCAACAAATACAAAAGAAAAATTATGAAAATGAAGCTGCGATGAAACTGGAGATACGCAGACTCGCAGCATCCCGTGAGCCCCAGATGCGACTCAACGTGAAGGATCTTCCTTTGTGCTCGGATACCATCCCTTGGATGTATGCCAAACACATGTTAATGACAACTGGGAAGATTGTTATATCGAAGAAGTTGGCCTCAATTCCCCTGGAAGACGTGGAATTTTGGCCCAACAAAGACTCTTACCCGGAGTGCTATGTCCGTCTTAGGAAGGAGCCAGCCTCAAAGGAGGAAACGGAGCCGAAGGAGGTCATAGCCCTCGACCATAGTAATGCACAGGCATTACTAGCGATTTCGATGAAAGAGAGGGGCTTCACGAACTCAAAGGTGCCAGCTTTGAGTAAGAAGCTTCCCTCCTATGTGGCCTCTCCAGGTAGAGCCTTTCCCTTCATAGAAAAGGGATATAAGGCAGCCTTGAAGGCGGTGAAGGCAAGGAAACCATGCCCCTCCATGGAGGAATGCAAGCCGTTATCCCTGACCTTGCCATTGGACCAAAAGGACTGGAAGGACGTTCACCCTACCTTCTCAGTCGGGAGGTTGGAAGCTGATATTGCATAATGTCAGTTTGGGGAGGAACTTCCAAAGCTGTTGGAGTTTTTCTTGCGCAGAGGGCAAGAGACGAAAGAAAGACTTGCGGCATCGATGTCATTGCAAACAATTTAAAAAGAAAAAAAAATCGATGGCAAGTGACCCCAAGAAACAGGACACATTCATGGTAGTGGCTAAAACCCATCTGACAACAGTTATGAAGGATCTCTGTAGTTTTATTAAAGCTAGGAGAGCCTGTAGAAAGTTTGTGTTCGCCTCAGCTGCGGTGAGGCATGAACCGAGGAGACTGATTTCTTCATGCATATGGGGTAAAGACCTCTTTCCCAACGAAGCAGTTAAAGGGGTAGTAAACTAAGCCACCACGGAGAATAGGAACCTTCTCCAAAAGTGGGGCTTAAACCTTAAGAGAAGTCTTTTCCGGATGAGGGTCCCCAACCCAAGAAAAAGACAAAAAGGCCTAGGCTATCCTCTCGGCCAGCTAAGCCCTACCGACGGCAATAAAGGCAACTTCCTGTGACCGCGGTGCCTCAGATAGTGGCACAACATCCAACCACGTAGTAGTTGTTGCCTCAACATATGGCGACAGAATCACTAGTTTTTAACCCTGCCTTTGAAATGCAGACTTCTTCCTTTCAATCAAAAGCTAGAGAAACAGCCAGAGGTTCTTCTAGACGCCCTTCAAGGGGAAGGAGATTCATGGGAGGACGCGGTTAAGAAGGCAAGGCCTCAGGTCCACAATGGCAGAAGCGAGATGCTTCCAGTAGGAGGGAGACTACATCTATTTAGGGATCGTTGGACCTTCGATCCCTGGGTCCACAGCCTAATAAAGAATGGACTAAGTTGGTGCTGGAACAGTCTTACACCTCCATTTCCTCAGTTCTTTCAACAATCTACCCCCCTTTTTTTAAGAATATGTCCGAAAACTCTTAGTGAAAAGAGTAATTCGAAAAGTAAAGTCCATCAAGTTCCAAGGCAGGCTGTTTTGTGTTCCAAAAAAGGACTCAGAAACTAAGAGTCATTCCGGACTTGTTGCCACTCAACAAGTTCATAGTGAACTACAAGTTCAGGATGCTCACCCTTCAACACAAAAGGACCCTACTGCCCAAAAAAGGACCAAGAAGACTGGAAGGACGTACACCTTACCTTCTCAGTCGAGAAGCTGGAAGCTGATATTGCCACCACAGAGAATAGGAAACATCTCAAAAAGTGGGGCTTAGATCTTAAGAGAAAGTCTTCTCCGGATGAGGGTCCCCAACCCAGGAGGAAGACAAGAAGGCCTAGGCCATCCTCTCAGCCGGCTATACCCTACCGACAGCAACAAGAACAACAACTCCCTGTGACCGCGGGGCCTCAGATAATGGCACAACTTCCAACCACGTACCAGCTGGTACCTCAACAAGTGGCGACTAAGTCGCCAGTTTTTAACCCAGCCTTCGAAAGGCAGACTTCTTCCTTTCGTTTGAAGGCTAGAGGAACAGCCATAGGTTCTTCTAGACACCCTTCAAGGGGAAGGGGATCCAGGGGAGGACGCGGTCAAGGAGGAAAGACCTCAGGTCCACAACAGCAGAAGTGAGATGTTTCCAGTAGGAGGGAGACTACAGCTATTTAGGGATCACTGGACCTTCGATCCCTGGGCCCACAGCCTAATAAAGAATGAACTAGGTTGGAGCTGGAGCAGTCCTCCACCTAAATTTCCTCAATTCTCCCAACACTCAACCCCCCTTTTTAGAAAAATATGTCCGAAAGTTATTAGACAAAAGAGTAATCCGGAAAGTTAAGTCCATCAAATTCCAAGGAAGACTGTTTTGTGTTCCAAAGAAGGACTCAGAAAAACTCAGAGTCATTCTAGACTTGTCGCCACTCAACAAGTTCATAGTGAACTACAATTTCAGAATGTTCACACTTCAACACATAAGGACCCTACTGCCCAAAAGGGCGTATACTGTCTCTATAGACTTTTCTGACGCTTATTGGCACCTTCCAATTAATCGTCACCTCTCCTCCTACTTGGGCTTCAAGTTACATAGAAAACTTTACGCCTTCAGAGCCATGCCTTTCGAGTAAACATAGCCCCAAGGATTTTCACGAAGCTTGCGAACGCAGCCGTCCATCAATTACGCCTAAAGAGAGTCCATGTAGTGGCCTACTTGGACGACTGGCTGGTGTGGACAGCATCCAGGACAGAATGCATGCAAGCCTCTAAGATAGTGATCCAGTTCCTGGAACATCTGGGATTCAAGATCAACATCAAAAAGTCTCGACTATCTCCAGGTCAAAAAATTTCAATGGTTGGGAATCCATTGGAATTTGCAGTCACATCAACTTTCCATTCCTGGAAAGAAGAGTAAAGAAATAGCAGGATCTGTCAAGAGCCTATTGATATCCAATCGGTTAACAAGACGCAAACAGGAGAGAGTGGTGGGCTCTCTAGAGTTTGCTTCCATAACAGATTCAGTGCTAAGTGCACAGCTAAAGGATGCAACAGGTGTCTGGAGATAATACGCATCAAACGCGCGAAGAGATCTGATGAGACCACTACCGACTCGACTGCTTCTCAAGCCGTGGTCCAAAGCCAAACAGTTGAAGATATCAATACCTATTCAACCTCCTCCCCCGTCAGTTAATATCCATACAGACGCTTCAAAGGAAGACTGGGGAGGCTACTCTCACCAGAAGAGAGTTCAGGGAGCTTGGTCCAATCTTTCAAGTCATTCCACATCAACTTTCCAGAAGCCATGGCAGTACTTCTGACACTAATGAAAGTTCTCCTCGCCACTCGAACCATGTAATATTGGTTCTAGACAGCGAAGTGAGAGTGAGATGCTTGAATCGACAAGGGTCAGGATCACCTCAGATCAACCAAGTGATGTTGGCCATACTCCGTTTAGCGGAAAGAAAGAAATGGCACCTGTCAGCAGTTCACATTTAATCGGTCTGCAACGTGACAGCGGACGCTCTATCCAGGTTCACACCGATAGAGTAAGAAGGGTCCCTAGACGCAGGATCGTTTTCCCTTAGCTTGAGCCAAGTCCCGGAACTGCAGATAGACCTCTTTGCGATGAAAGACAACAAGTATAATGCGTCCCCGTACGAGGATACGCTAGCGGAAGCACTGGACACTGTCCCTAGACTGCAACAGATGGTCCAGGATTTACCTGTTCCCTCTGCACAACCTCCTTTGAAGATCCTCAATATGAGATCCTTCAAAAGGAAGGCGGCAATAGTGGCCCACAAGTGGTCAATCAGCGTTTAGTTCCCTCTGGCATTGGAACTACAACTGAATTTTGTACCGCTACCGGATCCAATCCTGACTCAGCAAGTAGGTGTCGTTTGTCAAGGAGAAGAAACCAAAAAGAATTGGTGATTGATTTCTGTTTATTTTCTATATTCACCTTCATGAGTAAGGTTTAGCAGCCAACGCATTATCAACGTGCAAGTCTGCCTTGACAAGACTATATACCTTTCAGGTCGACCTTTCTAAGGACAATTTATAATTAAAATTCCGAAGGTCGGTGCTAAGGATTTAACTCAAAAGTTATGTTTTTGTTTGCACTCGCTTCGGGGGCTAGAGTTAATGTAATAGTGGCTCTCTTGAGAGGGGAAAACGACGTCCAGTTCTTGAAAGGAGAACTGAATCTGTTTCCAGACCCAACGTTTCTTGCCAGGAACAAGCTACCCACCAACAGATGGGGTCCCTAGAGAATCTGCCCTCTGAAGGAAGATGCATCTCTATGTCCAGTGGAGTGCCTAAAGGTCTATCTTCATAGAACTTCAGACTTTAAGGGAGGACAGCTGTTCAAAGGAGAAACCTTGGTTTCAAATTTTATCTCTGAAACATCTAAGGGCAAAACTCACCTATGTTATTCGTAAAGCAGATCCAGACAGTACACCCGCAAGTCATGATCTGAGCAAAGTTGCCTCTTCCATAAAATTTCTTTAATTATATGGACTTTGAACATCTTCGTTCGTACAGAGGCTGGTAGTCTTCCAAGATATTCTTTATGCACTATGCGAAGCAAGTGGAGCAACTCAAGAGGTCTGTGGTAACAGCAGGTAGAATTCTTAAACCTTCTGTTTAGATCTGCGAGGAACAGTGGAATTAATTTGGGACGATTAATTAAGAGGGTGAGTGTGTAGTCACAGTCTGTTACTACACACTGAGTGATAGGCCTCTAACGTGTCCTTACAAACTGTTCCATGGACTTTGGTGAACTATAGCATAATACGGACACTTGTGCCAAGCGTTTCTTACGCTAGTGTAAATAAACAGTAATACAGACTATATCATTATTATTAATGATTCGATTGAAGTGGCAAATCTGTTTCCTGTTAAACGAAACAATATTTTCTGTTGACTGTTTTCTTTATGCTTTAACGAATATCGTCCACAATTTATAAATTTCATAAATGTTGACCAGATATGTATGTTTCTTAAATTTTTAATAAACTGGTTCATAGTGATCCCTGCGTCTTATTCGCCCACACTCATTTTATTAGAAATGTACTGAGCATTATAATTAAAATATGGATAATTTTAACATGGAACGTCTTTTAAGATTGTTCCTTTCTTCAAGCAAAAATCCACTTGCTTTAACCCTTCCTTAGGAAGGGTTAACGTTGTACCCTAAGGGGTTGGTGGTAAAGATGTAAAATTTGCTCCTATACAGATACAACTGTAATCAATTAGTTTAATAAGAGTAGATACCTTGGGGATATATCAGGAATTCATACTGATATTGGTCACTCTAATACAAACTTTGCTTTATGATATATAGAGCAAGACCACTATACAAGCTTGTCATTTGGTCATCCAGAGTTATTATGTACTCCTCGAGACTTTTTCCAGAGTCTAGTACGACTCTTCCCTGTAGGGGGCAGGAAGCACTAACATAGTTCATGCTTAGATAAAATTATGAATGACGGTAACATCATAGGTGTCTAGGTCTAGACGGACCAGGAAATACTTTCTTGAGGGTAGAGCACCGGTTAAGAATACACAGATACAGTAATGCTCTGGTAAACTTCCATCAGGACGACATGGCCTGAGCCCAAAAAAACGGATTTTGTGCGAAGCGAAAAATATATTTTTGGGTGAGGTAGCCATGTCGTCCTGATGGACCTGCCCTTCCTTTTATTGTAAAAGGGTTTATTGACCCCTCCCTATAATACAGTATCTGTAGCACATCGTATATCGCTACAAGGAATGGAAATGGTGCTGCCCTCTTCGTCAGATACACACTGGAAACGGAATAGGAGAGATTCCTTGGGAACGGCTCTCTTTTCATTCCCGTTTCAGATTCTTGACACTGTAACC
>NC_090753.1:18036896-18046896 GCF_036898095.1 Palaemon carinicauda
TAAAGCAAGGTTGGCAGGACCCTCTTGTCCCTTCCCCCTCAATCTCCGTAATGGCCTAGCCATTACTGTACTGTACCTTGCCGGCCGGCAGAGCTGGCCGGCAGGGGTCTTACTGTACTGTACGTCGTTCTACTTCTGGACCTAGTATAGGTTGGGATGTGGAATTGACTCAGCCCATTGCCGGCCGGCAGAGCTGCTGGCCGGCAAGGGTCTTATGTTTTCGAGTGCTGCCCGGACCTCTCTTGGTCCCTCATCCATGCCTGCCGGCAGAGCCGGACGGCATTGGTCAAGGAAGCCTGAATTAGTTTCTCCCCTTCCTTATATGCACTCTTTCGGTTGCCGGGCTTGGAGGTTGTGTACACTCTTATCCCGGCATCCATTCTATTTTCTTCTAGTGCTGTACCTGTCCCGGCTGCCGGCCTATGAGGCCGGCTGTCGGCCTATGAGGCCGGCTGTCGGCCTATGAGGCCGGCAGCCGGGCAGGTGTAGTCTTCTGGTTCTTTTGCTGCCGGCTGGCATCGGTCTTGTACCTTTGCCGGACGGCTTATGTCAGTCCTTGTCTGCCGGTCACCAAGAGTGTGGCCGGCAGCTGGATACTACCTTGTGTAGTTGCTGACCGGCAGCCATTGCCGGCCAACACTGGCTGTTACCGGCCGGCAGTTGCTGCCGACCGGCACAGGCATTTGAACCAGAGTGCTGCCGCCCTATAGCTGTTAAGTAGTATACTTTAAAGCTAGTTGTGGTGTGTGCCGGCCGGCAAAGGCAAGCCGGCACACATCCCCCTATACTGTACTAGTATTCTTCTGTATAGCATATACAGTAGGAAGAAAACTATAGTAAAGGTTTTGGTACAGCACTGTATCTTCTAACACTATTGTGTTTTCTTGCACAGCCCTTTGCTGTTGCCCTCAGATAGGAAGCTGAGTTCTTCCCTGTCTATTATCCAGGATTTTAAAATCATTGCTTAGGTGTGAGCTCCACCTGTTTCCTCTGGAAACCTTGCATTGGTTACTCTAGAAGAGATAAACCATTTTGATTTTATTATCTGGAAGGCTGCAACAATGGGTTGTGAGGGAACACAAGTGTGTGTCTTTCCTTTATGAATTGTTATGCTATACTATGCATATCCAGTGATACATAGTTCACTTGAGACACTCCGAAGTGGGGAAGTGCTTTCTGCAATGTCAGCAGCAAGAACCTCTGCGGACATGAGTTTTGTAGGAGACACGCAGCATACGCTGTCTCCAAGGATGATCTCCGGTATTGGGACCCTCAGGTATGTACTGTGTGCACTAACCTGATTACTGAGACATTTAAATAGCTAGGAAGAAGCTTCGTACCTGGGTAAGGGGCTTCCAAAAGAACACTTCTGGCCCTTATCTTCCAAGTGAGAAGATGACGGCGTATCCTTTCCCTAAGGCATCAGCTGATGCAGTGATTCCCCAGCCTCAAGAGGAGATCCCCTAAGTTCAGATCCAGGTGGATGCTGAAGTCGCGGTCGCGATGCAAGACATCCAGCTAGATGACAGGATGTCTGATGTGGACGGGTGTCAGGAGGAAGACCTCCTGGCAGAAGCCCAGGATGAAGTTCAAGCCCCTCTTTATCGGCCGGTCTCCCAGTAGAGCTGGGACAGGCCCTCTCTTCTATTGTTGGAATGATCCAACAAATGAAGAAGGAGAATCAGGAGAAGGCGGCTGCAATGGAACTGCGGATGCAGTGCCTTGCAGAATCACATGGGCCCCAGAAAAAGCTCAATGTGAAAGACCTTCCCTTGTGCTCAGATGCTAACCCATGGAGGTATGCTGAGCACATGCCGATGACGACTGGAAAGATCGTCATCTCGGATAAGCTGGGCTCAGTTCCCCTGGAGGGTGGAATTCTGGCCCAGCAAGGCATCATATCCGGACTGTTATGTCCGGCTGAGGAAGGAACCAGCTTCAAAGGAGGAGACAGAGCCGAAGGAGGTCATAGTGATGGACCATGCTAAGGCTCAAGCTCTACTTTCATCCTCGATGAAAGAGAGGGGCTTCTCTAACTCAAAGGTAGCTGCATTGAATAGGAAGCTCCCTTCCTTTGTGTCCTCGCCTACTAAAGCCTTTCCCCTTTCACAGAAAGGGTTTCTGGCTGTACTAAAAGCAATCGAGGCCGGCAAGTCTTGCCCCTCCCTAGAGGAGTGTAAACCCTTGTCGCTGGCCCTGCCTATGGACCACAAAGACTGGAAGGACGTCCATCTTACGTTCTCAGTGGGAAAGTTGGAGGCTGATATTGCCGGACGTCAGTTCGGCAAGGACCTCCCTAAGCTGTCTGATTTTCTTTTGCGAAGTGAGTTCGATACAAAAGAAAGACTGACTGCCTCAATGTCTCTTCAGACTACTCTCGAGACGATGGCAAGTGACCCCAAGGTCCATGAAATGTTCATGGTAGTGGCCAAGCCTCATCTGGCCACAGTGACGAAGGACCTTTATGGCTTCGTCAAGGCAAGGAGAGCTTGTAGGGAGTTCGTGTTTACCTCGGCTACGGTGAGGCACGAGCTAAAGAAACTAATCTCCTCCAACATTTGGGGAAAAGACCTTTTTCCCTACCGACTTGGTCAAAGAAGCTGTTGATAAAGCCGCCTTGGAGAATAGAAACCTTCTCCAGAAGTGGGGGCCCGGCTATCAAAAGAAAGTCTTCCCCGGATGAGGGTCCTCAACCAAAGAGGAAGACTATGAGGACTAGGCTACCGTCTCGGCCAGCCAAGCCTCTTAGACAGCAACAGCAACTGCAATTGCCATTGCCCCCAGTGCCCCAGATCGTGGCACAAACCCCGACCACCTTTCAGTGGGTACCCCAGGCCGTGTCGACACAGCCACGGCATTCACCCCAGCGTTCGAAGGGCAGTCTACTTCCTTTCGAGCAAAGCCTAGAGGAGCAGCCAGAGGCTCGTCTAGACGCCCCTCAAGGGGAAGGGGATTCAAGGGTGGTCATGGTCAGGAAGGCAAGACCTCAGGACGGCAGTCCAAGTGAGGTGATACAGGTAGGAGGGAGACTTCTGAAATTTCGGGATCGGTGGACCTTCGATCCCTGGGCCCACAGCCTACTCAAGAATGGACTGGGCGGGAGCTGGTACAGCACTCCACCCCCGTGCCTTCGGTTTTTCCAACACTCCACCCCCGTTATGGAGGAGTACGTTCAAGAACTGTTGGAGAAAAAGGGTGAAGCCCATCAATTTCTAAGGGAGGCTGTTTTGTGTTCCCAAGAAAGACTCGGAAAAGCTCAGAGTCATTCTGGACTTGTCGCCACTTAACAAGCTCATAGTGAATTGCAAATTCAAAATGCTAACACTGCAACACATAAGGACCTTACTGCCCAAGAGGGCATATTCCGTCTCTATAGACTTGTCAGACGCCTACTGGCACATTCCAATTAGCCATCGACTCTCCCCCTACCTAGGGTTCAGGCTACAACGAAGACTATACGCCTTCGAAGCCATGCCATTCGGGCTAAACATAGCCCCAAGGATTTTTACGAAGCTTGCGAGCGTAGCTCTCAAACAATTTCGCCTAAAGGGAATTCAGGTAGTAGCCTACCTGGACGACTGGTTGGTGTGGGCAGCATCCGAGAAAGAATGCTTGCAAGCTTCCAGTCAAGTGATCCAGTTCCTAGAGTACCTAGGCTTCAAGATCAACAGAAAAAGTCGCGACTTTCTCCATCTCAAAAGTTCCAGTGGCTGAGAATCCACTGGGACCTTTTGTCACACCGTTTCTCCACCCCGGCGAAGAAAAGGAAGGAGATAGCGGGTTCTGTCAAGAGACTTCAAGATTCCGAAAGGATATCAAGACACGAGCAGGAGAGAGTACTGCGCTCTCTCCAGTTTGCTTCGGTGACAGACCCAGTGCTAAGAGCACAGCTAAAGGATGCAATCAGAGTTTGGAGAAGTTATGCATCAAACGCGTGAAGAGATCTGAGAAGACCAGCCGCTTCGGCTAAGTACTCTTCTCAGGCCTTGGTCCCAAGCCAGACATCTAAAGAAGTCAGGTTCTTCTTCAGCCACCTCCCCCGTCGGTGACGATTCACTCAGACGCCTCGAAGGAGGGATGGGGAGGTCACTCTCATCGGAAAAAAGTCCAGGGGACTTGGTCCAGGCTATTCAAGACCTTTCACATAAAACTCTCTAGAAGCTAGGGCAGTGCTCCTTACCTTAAAGAAAGTCTCCCCGCGTCATTCGATCCACATAAGGTGGTGATAGACAGCGAGGTAGTTGTAAGATACTTGAATCGACAAGGATCGAGGTCACCACCTCTCAACCAGGTGATGTTGGCCGTCTTCCGATTGGCGGAAAAGAAGAAGTGGTACCTGTCGGCAGTTCACCTTCAAGGAGTCCGCAATGTGACAGCGGACACTCTATCCAGGTTCACACCGATAGAGTCGGAATGGTCCTTAGACGCAGGATCATTCTCCTTCATTCTGAATCAGTCCCAGAACTGCAGATAGACCTCTTTGCGACGAAAGACAACAAGAAGTTGCCCCTGTACGTGCCCCGTACGAGGACCCCTTAGCGGAAGCAGTGGACGCGATGTCCCTCGACTGGAACAGATGGTCCAAGATTTATCTGTTCCCTCCTCACAACCTTCTGTTGAGGGTCCTCAACAAACTGAGATCCTTCAAAGGGTAGCGGCAATAGTGGCCCACAAGTGGCCGAACAGCGTGTGGTTCCTCCTGGCATTGGAACTGTAGCTGAAGTTTGTACCACTACCAGATCCAGTTCTGACCCAGCGAGTCCAGAAGTCAACTGTCTGCGCTTCATTACAGAAAACCCGGACCCTGCAGCTCATGATTTTCTCTCCCTAGCGGTGAGAAAGCGTTTCGGGATTTCGAAAGCCAGTATAGACTTCCTTGAGGAATATAAGTGCAAATCTACTAGAAGGCAATATGAGTCATCTTGGAGAAAATGGGTGGCCTTTTGTCAAGGCGAAGATTCCGCAGGAGATCTGGACAGACTTCTGCTTATCTTTTTTCCCCACCTCCATGGTCAAGGGTTGGCAGCGAACACGATTTCAGCGTGTAAGTCTGCTTTGACAAGACCCATTCTATATGCCTTCCAGGTCGACCTAGGTAACGAGATCTTTAATAAAGTCCCGAAAGCCTGTGCTAGGCTCAGACCTTCAGCACCTCCAAAGCCCATTTCATGGTCTTTAGACAAGTTCTTCATTTCGCTTCTCTGTTGAGCAATGAAGAGTGTGCGTTAAAGGATTTGACACAAAAAGTTATTTTCCTATTTTTGCACTCGCGTCCGGGGCCAGGGTTAGTGAGATTGTAGCCTCTCGAGAGAGGCAGGTCGTGTTCAGTTCCTGGATGGGGAAGAACTGAACCTGTTTCCGGATCCTACGTTTCTCGCCAAGAATGAGTTACCCACCAACAGGTGGGGTCCCTGGAGAATCTGCCCTCTGAAAGAAGATGCATCTCTATGTCCAGTAGAATGCCTAAAGGTCTATCTTCATAGAACTTCAGACTTCAAGGGTGGTCAACTATTCAGGGGAGAAACATCAGGCTCAAATTTATCTCTGAATCAACTCAGAGCGAAAATCACATATTTTATTCGCAGAGCGGATCCTGACAATACACCCGCAGGTCACGATCCGAGGAAAGTTGCCTCATTCTTAAATTTCTTTAATTGTATGGATTTTGAACATCTCCGTTCATACACTGGCTGGAAGTCTTCCAGAGTGTTCTTTCGCCACTATGCGAAGCAAGTAGAGGAACTAAAAGAGATCTGTGGTAGCAGTGGGTCGCGGTGTTAACCCTACTGTCTAACTCTGCGAGGAACAGTGGTCTTAATTGGGACGATTAATTCCAGGGTGAGTATGTAGTTACATACTGTACTACAAACTAAGTGAGGGCACTGTGTTGCCCATCCAGACTGTTCCATTTCCGAAGGTGAACCTAGCATAAGTGCAGACATGTGTGCCAAGCGTTTCTAACGCTAATGTCATTGATTTGTAATACAGGCTTTTATGACTTTGATACCTCGGTATCTTAAAAGTGGCATCTAATGTTTTTTCTTTCAGACAAACAAGCTCTGTTTACTATCATACTTATGCTTAAAGTTTTGGGTTATCCTCTTCTTATATATATATATATATATATATATATATATATTTGTGGTTAACCTGTCTATTTATTGCCTGTCAATAATCTGGTTCTTGAGAACCTTGCGTCTCCTTCACCTGTGTCAATTTATTGGTATAATTGAGCATTCATTCTATGTACCTTATCTGGGATAATTCTAATAGAATTGTTCCTTTATGCAAGCTATGTTGCATTGGTTTTCCTCCTATGCGGATATAAAACCTTTGTCCAATACAAGTATTGTGCGGAAAACTGGTCGATATTTCATATTGACGCAGTGGTCCTTTACAAACTATGCTTTACTTAATATAGGGCGAGACCACTATATTAGCTTGCCTGGTATTCATACATAGATAGATGTACTCTTCGAGACTTTTCCAGAGTCTAGTAGGCTCTTCCCTGTAGGGGGCAGGAAGCTCTAACATAGTTTATAGTTAGTTGAAAAGATGTATAACGGTAACATCTTAGGTCTCTAGGTCAAGTCGACCGGGAAAAAATTACCTCCGGGGAGTACGGCACGTTCTGAGAATCCACAGATACAGTAATGCTCTGGTACACTTCCATCAGGACGACATAGCTTGAGCCCAAAAAACGGATTTTGAGCGAAGCGAAAAATCTATTTTTGGGTGAGATGGCCATGTCGTCCTGATGGACCCGCCCTTGCCTTTCTAAGAAAGGGCTGTAGGACCCCTCCCTACATACAGTATCTGTAGCACCTCGTGTACGCTACAAGGAATACAGATGGCGCCAGGATTGGCGCCAGGCACGCATACGAATCGGGGGATAGGGAAGCCTTGGGAGCGGCTCCCCTTTTTCTTTCCCGAATTCGTATCTCGCCAATCACCTCCTACGAGACGAAATCTCTGTCCAGGATGTAGATTGCCATGTGACGTGTCTAGAATACGTCCTCTGATATGTCGCGATATCCCTTTCACGAGGGATACTCGCTCCAGGAGTTAGAATTCTGGTACCTTAAGGTAAATTCTCTGGGAATATCGCCGTAGTTGTAATATACCCTAGGAAGCTACCCTATAGGAACTTCCATCAGGACGACATGGCCATCTCACCCAAAAATAGATTTTTCGCTTTGCTCAAAATCCGTTATATATATACTGTATATATATATATATATATATATATATATACACACACATATATATATATACATATGTGTGTATATATACATATACATATATATATATATATATATATATGAATGCTAAGCTACAATCCTAGTTGGAAAAGCAGGATGCTATAAGCCCAGGGACACCAACAGGGAAAATAGCCCAGTGAGGAAAGGAAACAAGGAAAAATAAAATAAAAGAACAATAAAAACATTGACATAAATATTTCCTATATAAACTATAAAAACTATATCAAAACAAGAGGAAGAGAAATTAGATAAAACAGTGGGCCCGAGTGTACCCTCAAGCAAGAGAACTCTAACCCAAGAAAGTGGAAGACCATGGTACACAAGCTATGGCACTACCCAAGACTAGAGAACAATGATTTTACTTTGGAGTGTCCTTACCATAGCTAAAGAGCCTCTTCTACCCTTACCAAGAGGAAAGTAACCACTGAACAATTACAGAGCAGTAGTTAACCTCTCGAGAGAAGAAGAATTGTATATTTATAGAGTGTATATATGTATATATACATATATATGCCTATATATATATATATATATACATATATATATATATATATATATATATTTATTTATATATGCATATATATATATATATATATATATGTTATATTATATATATATATATATATATATATATATATATATATACTATATATATGTATATGGATAAATATCAACACAATATCATGCTCAAATAGAAATAAATTTCTACCTCGTACTTGGGATCGAACCCTAACCCCTTCTAATGGAAGGCCAAAATTTTGAAATGGGTAAAGACTTATACTTCCAATTACCTTCATTGATTTTACTGTCTGTGTCATGCATTTGATAATTTTATTCTGATTTTCGAAGTCCAACCCATAGGCATTTCTGGACATCTTTGAGTCATACGGAACTTGCTTCTTTGATACTGATAGACATAACAAAAGTAGCATTCAATTTTATCATTTACAATATATACTCCACTTCAAAACAAAAGATATATAAATGCATTGCCATATATTTGTCAAAATTAGTAATTAGATCGAGTGTTTAGGCGTTTATTGAAAAAATACCGATATATTGTTTGTTTTCATATCTATAATCTAATACATATCGTTTACCAACAATGCATTTCACTTTTGAACCTTGCCTTGTGATAGAGGTAATGATAATGTTGGAATTGATCCTTCCTTTAATCGTCGTTGGGTTTTTGCCATTGGCTCTCCAAGCAATTCATATTTCAGGTTTCTTTCAAATGCATCAGGTTCAAAATGTAAAATACATATGATTGCATTATCAGGTTGAAAGGGTCCTTCCTTTTACATGAATTTATCCACAGATTTCTAGTTTCCACGTGCTTGGGAAAGCTGTGAAGAGTTACTCCTTCATCTCTTTTATCTTTATTAGAAGAACACCCATACACAGCACAGTAACGAGGCATTTTAACCAATAGTAATTAATTCAAGCACTCTGCAAATGGGACTCAACAAATAGTTAATTGGGAAGCGGAAGAGCTTCATACTGAATAGAAACACCAGCTTCCTTGTAAACTAACTGCAGATACTGGAAAACAAAGGCTGGTAAATCAGAGCATGGTACGGTCTGGCGTCATTAATCTCCGCATGGGTGGTCTGCGCAGTAGATGACAGATTTTTGGTCGCTGATGGGTAGACCTTGTATTCTATAGTCCTTGAACCAAAAAGAAGTCAGAACCAAACTGCTAACTAGAGTTCAGGATTTACCTGGCAAAACATCCGTCTCTTACCAGCGAGTTTTCCCCGACTTCCCGGCCCACCAGGTGACACAGTTGATAGTAATTGTCTCAAATTATCTATAATGATTCAATACGGATAAATATCAACACATTATCTTGCTCTAATAAAAATAAATTTCTATATAAAACAAACAATCACACACACACACTCACACACACACACACACACACAATCACACACACACAGACACACACACACAGACACACACACACACACACATATATATATATATATATACATATATATATATATATATATATATCTATATATATATATATATATATATATGTATAATATATATATATTTATATATATATATATATATATATGTATGTATGTATATATATATATATATATTTATATATATACACAGTATATATATATATATATATATATATATATATATATATATATATATAAATATATATATATATATATATATACACAGTATATATATATATATATATATATATATATATATATATATATATATATATATATATATATATAGTATATATATATATATATATATTTGTGTGTGTGTGTATGTGTATGTATATACACAGGAAAACTCGCTGGTAAGAGACGGATGTTTTGCCAGGTAAATCCTGAACTGCAGTTAGCAGTTTGGTTCTGACTTCTTTTTATACTTCAGATGGCATGGTTCAAGATCTATAGAATACAAGATAGCGTGCATGAGTATGGCATAATGTATGCATTATACTCTCTCTCTCTCTCTCTCTCTCTCTCTCTCTCTCTCTCTCTCTCTCTGGTGAAATTGATTAAAATGAAATATTTAATTTCCACTGTAAAGCTTCAATCTTTTCAAATTATGTTTTACCGAAAAAAATTATTTCAATAAAAAAATGCTAATTACTTCCAAGAGAATCAGTTATGAATGTAACATTTGCTCCTTTTGGTAAAAAAAGAATATCTATGAACTTGAAAAATAAGTATTATCAACAGCATATAAAAGAAAATTTC
>NC_090753.1:18051896-18056207 GCF_036898095.1 Palaemon carinicauda
AGGATTAGTGTTCTGGCATGTGTCATCTCCTGTACAGTTGCACAATTCAGTGCACACAAGATTATTTTGTCTGCAAGAGCATCTGCGCGAACACTTGTTGGCTGAATCAATGTTAGTGGATCCGCAGTTGCATCGAATGAGTTGAAGAACTGCTTCTGGAGCTGGTGCTTCCTTTGATAGCAGTGGCATCAGTTTATCATGTTGCATTTGCCATCCGAGCATGAGAGGATTTGGTATGACTGGATTTAAGACCAGGTCTTGTGAATAAACACTTGCTTGAATATGTGCGCGTCGGATGTGCTCGAGCCAAGCTCCATGTGTAGGTGGTAACATGTCTACTCCTTGGTCAGATCTCAGCCTTTTGAAGAGGTACCACCTGAGATTCTTTGCCTTGGGGATATGGAGTTGCTTAGGACAGAAGAGTGAGCATAAGAATTCTTCACACCCTTCGACCACACTATCTGATGGTTCGGCTCCTTCTCCAAGCCCATTCAGTGCAGCAAGTACGGTTGAACTGGCATTAAGGAAAGCTTTGAAGCATCCTTTTTTTCCTTTGCCTTGTATATGCCCAGTTGTATCGCATCCAGTCAGCGCATGCCATTTGATCAAAGCTGATGCTTTGTCGGAAACAAGCTTGTCATATTTGGGTTTCAGCTGGATGATGCGATGGCGTTCTCCGGTGCCCATGATCAATGCTGGTCGCGTACCAAGCATTGGCACCCTACGAAGAGCCAAGAGCAGAACATCAGTGTCCTGTGACTATATGTGGACTTCAAATCCTGTTCCTGCTACTTCTACAGCATGTAATATCATCAGAGTGTCAGCTTCTTCGTGGGTGCTTACACCTGTAGATACATGACATTCAGAGTTTGTCATAATGCTGCTGCGTGTCACGGTTACTAGGTTCTTGGTAGTACTCTGGTTGATGAGTTGTTGTGCCAGGTACAAAGTGAGTGAATCCTTTGTCTCATTGCTTGCAAGAAATGTACCTTTGTCTTTGATACAAGTTGCATCTTCTACAATGTAGGAATTGATTCCCTTGGACTTGCCTCTGCGGCTCTCCCGTGTGCCCTCCTTGAGTGAAGATACTATGGTGTAATTATCAAAGATGATCCTCACTTGGCCATAACCTCGAGCTTTTGCGTCAATCAACTTGACATATGATGTGCCTAAATCCTTGCAGTTTTTGACGTTCTTGACAGCCATCAACTCATGCAATACAGCCATGCCATCAACTACAAGACAGAAACCCTCGTTTCCATCGTTGGTGCCCTGAGCATTGGTTCCTGGGGTTGTATTGTCTTCTGGCTCCAGAAGGTTCTCCAGCAGGTGGATTACCATGCTCTTGTCAGTGGTCGGGTGGATTGCTCCATCTGGTTGCATCAGTAACCTGTTTATGTACACAAACTCGTGGGTGCCAATCACTTCCTCTAAGTTGATGTCATCCCTTGAGGATCGTGCTATCACCAGCATTCTAGCAAACAGTGATGATGTTGCTTTCAGTGTGATCACTTGGGAACCGGCTTTCAGTTTAATTTCCTTGGCAGTTGCTGACCAAGACAGCAGTTTAACCTTTGTCATCTTGGCCCACAGGTTTCCATTGCCAATCAGACGATCTTCAATGAAACTTCTGTATGCATCCATGCCAATCTGCTCTGTGGACAGAATGCTTTCTTTGATGTTGTCGGGAATGATCTCTTTCGAGTTGTAAGCAGACCAAACAGGCACAAACTGTCTCTTGTTTAACCTGTCAGTTGTTGGTTGATCTTCGCGTTCATCATTGTCTCCTGGGGATACTTCTGAGCCAAGCTCCTGGACGCCAGGGAAGCGTGCCACAATCCACTGTATGTCACTGCTTTGTGATCTCATGTAATACTCGTCATACACCCCAATCTTGTAGCTGCTATAGTGTGGGCTGGTCCTGGGCTTTGGACTGCCTTCTATGTCACATGTAGCCAAGTTGAGTATGGTGGGTGGCACATCATGTAGAGACTCAGACGTTGGACTCTCACTGAACTGCACAGGTTTAACCACTGTTTCGCCTTGACCTGATCGCTGATATACTGCCATTGCCGTTCCTTGGAAACTTCCTTTTCCGTCTGGGGTGTCCACTTTTTTGTCGACATTGTCCAGTGAAGCCCGTATCCTCTTATTGCGCAGAAGACCTGGTGGTACATATACACCATACTCTTTGATATTCTTGGCAACAGCATGGGCGATGGTGTCACATATTGTTGTGACTCTATCATATGAAATCCCAGCGCCACACATGTTCAGCAGAGACACCGCCTTCTGACTTCGAAAGTTGTGGTACATGTATAACGAGAGTCCTATAGCATAAGGGCTTTCAAACGTATTACGAAATCTGGAGTCAGATGAAAGCGGGATGAGTGCCACTTGTCGGTCTGTCTTGCAAGCCTGTACGATGGATTGAGACAGAACAAGACATGATTTATGCAACGGTTCAGTACGTGTCTCTGTTGTTGCAGCTTTTGCCCCTTGCAAGATCCATCGCATTAATGTCATTAGTTCAGCTGGAACACCAGCTTCGCCACTAAAGAACCATCAAAGGACCACGGATGTTCTTTTCTGGTCTGTAGCACTGCTTGTCTGATGACCTTTGAGCAGTGGTAGATTGCTGTTATGTCTGCTTTCATGTCTCTCTCCTCCATTGCCTGGTCTATGGCAGACCGACCAGATTCCCTGGAATGTATCACTGCGGGCTTCCTTCCTCTGGCATCAGTGATTGTGAAATTGGTAATATTTTGTTTGATTTTTGCTAAGAGGGCCTGTCGTGAGATTTGCTTGTCGGGAATTCGATGGTCGTACATCATGTCAGAGTACAATGCAGCAACATCGGTCAGTGTTATAATGTCTCCATTATCCAAACGCTCTCGTAGTTCGGCCAAAAATTCTATCTCAGCTGATATGAATGCCACTGTGTCTTCATTCGAATGGTCCTTCTTTGTACTGGGTCTTTGGGGATGTTGCAAATAGTGTTGCCAGTGCATCGTATGGCAGCTTTTGTGGTATCTGATGTCCCTGGAAAGAAAGTCTCCATCTGCAAGGATGTCGGCCATGTTTAGCTTCCACAAGTCTTTGTCACTGGCATCAACAATTTTTTTGATTGATTGTCCAATGTCTGCACTTCTACATATATGAAGCTCCTCTGGTGTGTTTGATTTATTGGCAGTAGAAGCATAGTTCTCTGTTAAATGCACTCACGTGAGATCGTGTGAGCTTTCTATTGGTCGAATCAACACCTGCATCTCTGTCAGACGCAAGAGTGGCAGTTGATGACGTGGGTCGGCCCCCACCTTTCCTGTAAGACAACATACCAGGGTCGCTTGTTGTAAGTGCCTTTTCATAGCGCTTCTGGTTTCTCTCAGTGTGTCCCTTGTGTGTGACTTCACTATAGCATGTTCTGTGCCAAACAGCATGGTTGTCGTTCAGGATTTCTGCTGATAAACCGCGCATCCGTTGATTTAATTGAACGAAGTCTTGATTCCCATATTCAGCTCGGAGCTCGATAGTGTCAAGGAAGTTCTGATAACTTTCGCTTTTAGGACATGTCAGTGCTTCCAGCCCTTTTCCTTTGCTTTTAGTGTTCGTCCATTTTTCCCCTTGGCATTTTAGACATCGATTGAAGTCAATTGACGGTCTTTTTGTTGGTGGTTCTCCAGAAGTTACAGAGATGGACATCTTTGTTTATATTGTTCACAGTGATGGCGCAGAACTTTTATTCACTCCTGTAAAGAAACAAATATTTGAAGATTAATTCAACATTTCCAAACAGGAATAACATTAAATCACAATTTATTCACTATATACCTACCTTTATAGTGCCACAATACCCCAAAAACTACAAAAATGTCATGCAGAAACATATCTAAACCTATATGTATGTAGGCGCTATTTTCCAATCTTGATCGAACTGCTCGATTTTAGTGACTTTAGTTTCTGTAGTAGAAAGTCATGTGGGACCAAATGAAAAAACTGGCAACATATTTTTCTATGTTCACAATACTACCTGGAACATTTTCAACACAGTTGCCAAGATTCTATATAAAAAAATAACAACATTAAATTTTCCAACACAACCGGATATACTACAAGTGATTCCTTGGTTAATAAATGAGTAATTATATTATCTTTAAAGATATGTAATTACTTATGCTCAGTCCCTATCATAGAAATTTTTCTTTTAGCAAATAAATTCCTTTAAGTAAATCAAAGCAAGTTTAAGTTTCATTTTCATTAATGTCCCGAATGAGAGTGTCAAAGGAAATATATGTTAGAGTATCATTATTC
>NC_090753.1:18056707-18066707 GCF_036898095.1 Palaemon carinicauda
TATATATATATATATATATATATATATATATATACATATATATATATATATATATATATATATATATATATATATGTATATATATATATATATATATATATATATATATATATACATATATATATATATTTTTGGGCTCAAGCCATGTCGTCCTGATGGAAGTTCCTATAGGGTAGCTTCCTAGGGTATATTACAACTACGGCGATATTCCCAGAGAATTTACCTTAAGGTACCAGAATTCTAACTCCTGGAGCGAGTATCCCTCGTGAAAGGGATATCGCGACATATCAGAGGACGTATTCTAGACACGTCACATGGCAATCTACATCCTGGACAGAGATTTCGTCTCGTAGGAGGTGATTGGCGAGATACGAATTCAGGAAAGAAAAAGGGGAGCCGCTCCCAAGGCTTCCCTATCCCCCGATTCGTATGCGTGCCTGGCGCCAATCCTGGCGCCATCTGTATTCCTTTTTGCGTAGCTTAACAACTCGGTGTTTTTTCCTGTTTTTCTCGCAAATCTTGGATTTATTCGGCTTTTCATGGCTTCTCCGTCTTCGTTGGCCTCTGATAAGTTGAGTATAGTGTCTGTTATGTATAAATGTAGGCTCTTGGTAAAATTTTGAGTGTTTAATAGGATTAATCTTTGATACAAGAGCCGTAGCCTACCAGAGGTGTCCTGGACACTGTCGCTCGCTAGGTATAAATTAGTTAGTCAGAGCGACATTCCTGGTTGTTTTGCTTTAATAAATTTTAGCTATTTAGCTTTACATAGGATTTCCTTTCGTGCTTAGTATTATTTGGCGAAGTATTCGCCATTCTGGCCTACGCTAGGCCATGTAGCCTAGTCGTTTGGTCCTAGTACTTCATGCTTGATTTTGGTTTTTCCGAGTGTAATTAAAATTTTATTGAAGCTTTAGGCTATATTTTATACATTTTAGACAGTGTGGAATATTTCCAAGATTGTATACGTGAGAGTTTCGGTGAATTAGGTAATCGATTCTCTTGGTGCCTAGGCTAATTGCTTATGGAGCCTTAGTATACTTTATCATACTCCCCGGTTGCTTTCTTTTCTTCGGAGAAGGTATGCAATCCCTTTCCCTCTGTTTAAGCCTTGGGCTTATCCCTAAGTGGTTTTTTCCGAATTTATTTTCGATAAAACTATACTAGGGTGTTACTGTACCTTCCTGTTCCTGTAGTTATGGTTCAAGAGGGACAGAACAACAGAGTTTTTAGTCCGAGTCTGTGTTGTCTGGCTTGGGGCAGAGTCCCCCTCGCTGACCTAACACATACAAAGGGAGCTTAGCTCCCTTAGGTCACTACCGAAGGTTTCTGTAGTTATGATTCCTTCTTTTGTGATCTACCAGACTAGTCCTGTTGCTGTTCTCGGGGGAGGATAAGTTCTTCCCTTGGGAGTAGCAACGCCTTCCTTGCTTTAGTGCTCTGGAAGCTGGCAAGTATTGCTGGCCTTTCCCCTTAGATCTCCCTTAGGCTAAGATAAGTTTCTTGGCTGCTGGTGATCTGTCACTAAAGCAAGGTTGGCAGGACCCTCTTGTCCCTTCCCCCTCAATCTCCGTAATGGCCTAGCCATTACTGTACTGTACCTTGCCGGCCGGCAGAGCTGGCCGGCAGGGGTCTTACTGTACTGTACGTCGTTCTACTTCTGGACCTAGTATAGGTTGGGATGTGGAATTGACTCAGCCCATTGCCGGCCGGCAGAGCTGCTGGCCGGCAAGGGTCTTATGTTTTCGAGTGCTGCCCGGACCTCTCTTGGTCCCTCATCCATGCCTGCCGGCAGAGCCGGACGGCATTGGTCAAGGAAGCCTGAATTAGTTTCTCCCCTTCCTTATATGCACTCTTTCGGTTGCCGGGCTTGGAGGTTGTGTACACTCTTATCCCGGCATCCATTCTATTTTCTTCTAGTGCTGTACCTGTCCCGGCTGCCGGCCTATGAGGCCGGCTGTCGGCCTATGAGGCCGGCTGTCGGCCTATGAGGCCGGCAGCCGGGCAGGTGTAGTCTTCTGGTTCTTTTGCTGCCGGCTGGCATCGGTCTTGTACCTTTGCCGGACGGCTTATGTCAGTCCTTGTCTGCCGGTCACCAAGAGTGTGGCCGGCAGCTGGATACTACCTTGTGTAGTTGCTGACCGGCAGCCATTGCCGGCCAACACTGGCTGTTACCGGCCGGCAGTTGCTGCCGACCGGCACAGGCATTTGAACCAGAGTGCTGCCGCCCTATAGCTGTTAAGTAGTATACTTTAAAGCTAGTTGTGGTGTGTGCCGGCCGGCAAAGGCAAGCCGGCACACATCCCCCTATACTGTACTAGTATTCTTCTGTATAGCATATACAGTAGGAAGAAAACTATAGTAAAGGTTTTGGTACAGCACTGTATCTTCTAACACTATTGTGTTTTCTTGCACAGCCCTTTGCTGTTGCCCTCAGATAGGAAGCTGAGTTCTTCCCTGTCTATTATCCAGGATTTTAAAATCATTGCTTAGGTGTGAGCTCCACCTGTTTCCTCTGGAAACCTTGCATTGGTTACTCTAGAAGAGATAAACCATTTTGATTTTATTATCTGGAAGGCTGCAACAATGGGTTGTGAGGGAAACACAAGTGTGTGTCTTTCCTTTATGAATTGTTATGCTATACTATGCATATCCAGTGATACATAGTTCACTTGAGACACTCCGAAGTGGGGAAGTGCTTTCTGCAATGTCAGCAGCAAGAACCTCTGCGGACATGAGTTTTGTAGGAGACACGCAGCATACGCTGTCTCCAAGGATGATCTCCGGTATTGGGACCCTCAGGTATGTACTGTGTGCACTAACCTGATTACTGAGACATTTAAATAGCTAGGAAGAAGCTTCGTACCTGGGTAAGGGGCTTCCAAAAGAACACTTCTGGCCCTTATCTTCCAAGTGAGAAGATGACGGCGTATCCTTTCCCTAAGGCATCAGCTGATGCAGTGATTCCCCAGCCTCAAGAGGAGATCCCCTAAGTTCAGATCCAGGTGGATGCTGAAGTCGCGGTCGCGATGCAAGACATCCAGCTAGATGACAGGATGTCTGATGTGGACGGGTGTCAGGAGGAAGACCTCCTGGCAGAAGCCCAGGATGAAGTTCAAGCCCCTCTTTATCGGCCGGTCTCCCAGTAGAGCTGGGACAGGCCCTCTCTTCTATTGTTGGAATGATCCAACAAATGAAGAAGGAGAATCAGGAGAAGGCGGCTGCAATGGAACTGCGGATGCAGTGCCTTGCAGAATCACATGGGCCCCAGAAAAAGCTCAATGTGAAAGACCTTCCCTTGTGCTCAGATGCTAACCCATGGAGGTATGCTGAGCACATGCCGATGACGACTGGAAAGATCGTCATCTCGGATAAGCTGGGCTCAGTTCCCCTGGAGGGTGGAATTCTGGCCCAGCAAGGCATCATATCCGGACTGTTATGTCCGGCTGAGGAAGGAACCAGCTTCAAAGGAGGAGACAGAGCCGAAGGAGGTCATAGTGATGGACCATGCTAAGGCTCAAGCTCTACTTTCATCCTCGATGAAAGAGAGGGGCTTCTCTAACTCAAAGGTAGCTGCATTGAATAGGAAGCTCCCTTCCTTTGTGTCCTCGCCTACTAAAGCCTTTCCCCTTTCACAGAAAGGGTTTCTGGCTGTACTAAAAGCAATCGAGGCCGGCAAGTCTTGCCCCTCCCTAGAGGAGTGTAAACCCTTGTCGCTGGCCCTGCCTATGGACCACAAAGACTGGAAGGACGTCCATCTTACGTTCTCAGTGGGAAAGTTGGAGGCTGATATTGCCGGACGTCAGTTCGGCAAGGACCTCCCTAAGCTGTCTGACTTTCTTTTGCGAAGTGAGTTCGATACAAAAGAAAGACTGACTGCCTCAATGTCTCTTCAGACTACTCTCGAGACGATGGCAAGTGACCCCAAGGTCCATGAAATGTTCATGGTAGTGGCCAAGCCTCATCTGGCCACAGTGACGAAGGACCTTTATGGCTTCGTCAAGGCAAGGAGAGCTTGTAGGGAGTTCGTGTTTACCTCGGCTACGGTGAGGCACGAGCTAAAGAAACTAATCTCCTCCAACATTTGGGGAAAAGACCTTTTTCCCTACCGACTTGGTCAAAGAAGCTGTTGATAAAGCCGCCTTGGAGAATAGAAACCTTCTCCAGAAGTGGGGCCCGGCTATCAAAAGAAAGTCTTCCCCGGATGAGGGTCCTCAACCAAAGAGGAAGACTATGAGGACTAGGCTACCGTCTCGGCCAGCCAAGCCTCTTAGACAGCAACAGCAACTGCAATTGCCATTGCCCCCAGTGCCCCAGATCGTGGCACAAACCCCGACCACCTTTCAGTGGGTACCCCAGGCCGTGTCGACACAGGCCACGGCATTCACCCCAGCGTTCGAAGGGCAGTCTACTTCCTTTCGAGCAAAGCCTAGAGGAGCAGCCAGAGGCTCGTCTAGACGCCCCTCAAGGGGAAGGGGATTCAAGGGTGGTCATGGTCAGGAAGGCAAGACCTCAGGACGGCAGTCCAAGTGAGGTGATACAGGTAGGAGGGAGACTTCTGAAATTTCGGGATCGGTGGACCTTCGATCCCTGGGCCCACAGCCTACTCAAGAATGGACTGGGCGGGAGCTGGTACAGCACTCCACCCCCGTGCCTTCGGTTTTTCCAACACTCCACCCCCGTTATGGAGGAGTACGTTCAAGAACTGTTGGAGAAAAAGGGTGAAGCCCATCAATTTCTAAGGGAGGCTGTTTTGTGTTCCCAAGAAAGACTCGGAAAAGCTCAGAGTCATTCTGGACTTGTCGCCACTTAACAAGCTCATAGTGAATTGCAAATTCAAAATGCTAACACTGCAACACATAAGGACCTTACTGCCCAAGAGGGCATATTCCGTCTCTATAGACTTGTCAGACGCCTACTGGCACATTCCAATTAGCCATCGACTCTCCCCCTACCTAGGGTTCAGGCTACAACGAAGACTATACGCCTTCGAAGCCATGCCATTCGGGCTAAACATAGCCCCAAGGATTTTTACGAAGCTTGCGAGCGTAGCTCTCAAACAATTTCGCCTAAAGGGAATTCAGGTAGTAGCCTACCTGGACGACTGGTTGGTGTGGGCAGCATCCGAGAAAGAATGCTTGCAAGCTTCCAGTCAAGTGATCCAGTTCCTAGAGTACCTAGGCTTCAAGATCAACAGAAAAAGTCGCGACTTTCTCCATCTCAAAAGTTCCAGTGGCTGAGAATCCACTGGGACCTTTTGTCACACCGTTTCTCCACCCCGGCGAAGAAAAGGAAGGAGATAGCGGGTTCTGTCAAGAGACTTCAAGATTCCGAAAGGATATCAAGACACGAGCAGGAGAGAGTACTGCGCTCTCTCCAGTTTGCTTCGGTGACAGACCCAGTGCTAAGAGCACAGCTAAAGGATGCAATCAGAGTTTGGAGAAGTTATGCATCAAACGCGTGAAGAGATCTGAGAAGACCAGCCGCTTCGGCTAAGTACTCTTCTCAGGCCTTGGTCCCAAGCCAGACATCTAAAGAAGTCAGGTTCTTCTTCAGCCACCTCCCCCGTCGGTGACGATTCACTCAGACGCCTCGAAGGAGGGATGGGGAGGTCACTCTCATCGGAAAAAAGTCCAGGGGACTTGGTCCAGGCTATTCAAGACCTTTCACATAAAACTCTCTAGAAGCTAGGGCAGTGCTCCTTACCTTAAAGAAAGTCTCCCCGCGTCATTCGATCCACATAAGGTGGTGATAGACAGCGAGGTAGTTGTAAGATACTTGAATCGACAAGGATCGAGGTCACCACCTCTCAACCAGGTGATGTTGGCCGTCTTCCGATTGGCGGAAAAGAAGAAGTGGTACCTGTCGGCAGTTCACCTTCAAGGAGTCCGCAATGTGACAGCGGACACTCTATCCAGGTTCACACCGATAGAGTCGGAATGGTCCTTAGACGCAGGATCATTCTCCTTCATTCTGAATCAGTCCCAGAACTGCAGATAGACCTCTTTGCGACGAAAGACAACAAGAAGTTGCCCCTGTACGTGCCCCGTACGAGGACCCCTTAGCGGAAGCAGTGGACGCGATGTCCCTCGACTGGAACAGATGGTCCAAGATTTATCTGTTCCCTCCTCACAACCTTCTGTTGAGGGTCCTCAACAAACTGAGATCCTTCAAAGGGTAGCGGCAATAGTGGCCCACAAGTGGCCGAACAGCGTGTGGTTCCTCCTGGCATTGGAACTGTAGCTGAAGTTTGTACCACTACCAGATCCAGTTCTGACCCAGCGAGTCCAGAAGTCAACTGTCTGCGCTTCATTACAGAAAACCCGGACCCTGCAGCTCATGATTTTCTCTCCCTAGCGGTGAGAAAGCGTTTCGGGATTTCGAAAGCCAGTATAGACTTCTTTGAGGAATATAAGTGCAAATCTACTAGAAGGCAATATGAGTCATCTTGGAGAAAATGGGTGGCCTTTTGTCAAGGCGAAGATTCTGCAGGAGATCTGGACAGACTTCTGCTTATCTTTTTTCCCCACCTCCATGGTCAAGGGTTGGCAGCGAACACGATTTCAGCGTGTAAGTCTGCTTTGACAAGACCCATTCTATATGCCTTCCAGGTCGACCTAGGTAACGAGATCTTTAATAAAGTCCCGAAAGCCTGTGCTAGGCTCAGACCTTCAGCACCTCCAAAGCCCATTTCATGGTCTTTAGACAAGTTCTTCATTTCGCTTCTCTGTTGAGCAATGAAGTGTGTGCGTTAAAGGATTTGACACAAAAAGTTATTTTCCTATTTTTGCACTCGCGTCCGGGGCCAGGGTTAGTGAGATTGTAGCCTCTCGAGAGAGGCAGGTCGTGTTCAGTTCCTGGATGGGGAAGAACTGAACCTGTTTCCGGATCCTACGTTTCTCGCCAAGAATGAGTTACCCACCAACAGGTGGGGTCCCTGGAGAATCTGCCCTCTGAAAGAAGATGCATCTCTATGTCCAGTAGAATGCCTAAAGGTCTATCTTCATAGAACTTCAGACTTCAAGGGTGGTCAACTATTCAGGGGAGAAACATCAGGCTCAAATTTATCTCTGAATCAACTCAGAGCGAAAATCACATATTTTATTCGCAGAGCGGATCCTGACAATACACCCGCAGGTCACAATCCGAGGAAAGTTGCCTCATTCTTAAATTTCTTTAATTGTATGGATTTTGAACATCTCCGTTCATACACTGGCTGGAAGTCTTCCAGAGTGTTCTTTCGCCACAATGCGAAGCAAGTAGAGGAACTAAAAGAGATCTGTGGTAGCAGTGGGTCGCAGTGTTAACCCTACTGTTTAACTCTGCGAGGAACAGTGGTCTTAATTGGGACGATTAATTCCAGGGTGAGTGTGTAGTTACATACTGTACTACAAACTAAGTGAGGGCACTGTGTTGCCCATCCAGACTGTTCCATTTCCGAAGGTGAACCTAGCATAAGTGCAGACATGTGTGCCGAGCGTTTCTAACGCTAATGTCATTGATTTGTAATACAGGCTTTTATGACTTTGATACCTCGGTATCTTAAAAGTGGCATCTAATGTTTTTTCTTTCAGACAAACAAGCTCTGTTTACTATCATACTTATGCTTAAAGTTTTGGGTTATCCTCTTCTTATATATATATATATATATATATATATATATATATATATATATATATATATATATATATATATATATATATATATATATTTGTGGTTAACCTGTCTATTTATTGCCTGTCAATTATCTGGTTCTTGAGAACCTTGCGTCTCCTTCACCTGTGTCAATTTATTGGTATAATTGAGCATTCATTCTATGTACCTTATCTGGGATAATTCTAATAGAATTGTTCCTTTATGCAAGCTATGTTGCATTGGTTTTCCTCCTATGCGGATATAAAACCTTTGTCCAATACAAGTATTGTGCGGAAAACTGGTCGATATTTCATATTGACGCAGTGGTCCTTTACAAACTATGCTTTACTTAATATAGGGCGAGACCACTATATTAGCTTGCCTGGTATTCATACATAGATAGATGTACTCTTTGAGACTTTTCCAGAGTCTAGTAGGGCTCTTCCCTGTAGGGGGCAGGAAGCTCTAACATAGTTTATAGTTAGTTGAAAAGATGTATAACGGTAACATCTTAGGTCTCTAGGTCAAGTCGACCGGGAAAAAATTACCTCCGGGGAGTACGGCACGTTCTGAGAATCCACAGATACAGTAATGCTCTGGTACACTTCCATCAGGACGACATAGCTTGAGCCCAAAAAACGGATTTTGAGCGAAGCGAAAAATCTATTTTTGGGTGAGATGGCCATGTCGTCCTGATGGACCCGCCCTTGCCTTTCTAAGAAAGGGCTGTAGGACCCCTCCCTACATACAGTATCTGTAGCACCTCGTGTACGCTACAAGGAATACAGATGGCGCCAGGATTGGCGCCAGGCACGCATACGAATCGGGGGATAGGGAAGCCTTGGGAGCGGCTCCCCTTTTTCTTTCCCGAATTCGTATCTCGCCAATCACCTCCTACGAGACGAAATCTCTGTCCAGGATGTAGATTGCCATGTGACGTGTCTAGAATACGTCCTCTGATATGTCGCGATATCCCTTTCACGAGGGATACTCGCTCCAGGAGTTAGAATTCTGGTACCTTAAGGTAAATTCTCTGGGAATATCGCCGTAGTTGTAATATACCCTAGGAAGCTACCCTATAGGAACTTCCATCAGGACGACATGGCCATCTCACCCAAAAATAGATTTTTCGCTTTGCTCAAAATCCGTTATATATATACTGTATATATATATATATTATATATATACACACACACATATATATATATATATATATATATATATATATATATATATATATATATATATATATATATATATATATATATATATATATACATATACATATATATATATATATATATATATATATATATATATATATATATATATATATATATATATATATATATATATGAATGCTAAGCTACAATCCTAGTTGGAAAAGCAGGATGCTATAAGCCCAGGGACACCAACAGGGAAAATAGCCCAGTGAGGAAAGGAAACAAGGAAAAATAAAATAAAAGAACAATAAAAACATTGACATAAATATTTCCTATATAAACTATAAAAACTATATCAAAACAAGAGGAAGAGAAATTAGATAAAACAGTGGGCCCGAGTGTACCCTCAAGCAAGAGAACTCTAACCCAAGAAAGTGGAAGACCATGGTACACAAGCTATGGCACTACCCAAGACTAGAGAACAATGATTTTACTTTGGAGTGTCCTTACCATAGCTAAAGAGCCTCTTCTACCCTTACCAAGAGGAAAGTAACCACTGAACAATTACAGAGCAGTAGTTAACCTCTCGAGAGAAGAAGAATTGTATATTTATAGAGTGTATATATGTATATATACATATATATGCCTATATATATATATAATATATATATATATATATATATATATATATATATATATATATATATACATATATATATATATATATATATATATATATATATATATAAATATATATATATATATATATATATATATATATATATATATATATATATATATATATATATATATATATATATATATATATATATATATATATATTTATTTATATATGCTTACATATATATATATATATATATATATATATATATATATATATATATATATATATATATATATATATATATATATATATATATATATATACTATATATATGTATATGGATAAATATCAACACAATATCATGCTCAAATAGAAATAAATTTCTACCTCGTACTTGGGATCGAACCCTAACCCCTTCTAATGGAAGGCCAAAATTTTGAAATGGGTAAAGACTTATACTTCCAATTACCTTCATTGATTTTACTGTCTGTGTCATGCATTTGATAATTTTATTCTGATTTTCGAAGTCCAACCCATAGGCATTTCTGGACATCTTTGAGTCATACGGAACTTGCTT
>NC_090753.1:18074207-18079207 GCF_036898095.1 Palaemon carinicauda
AAATGTAGTATAAGGAGAGTATCGAAGTTTGGTTTCATTAGCTGTCTGGTCTACCTCTAAGCATTTGGACATTTACTAGATGTATTCAAAAAGTACATGCACTACAAGAAGTATATATATAAAAAAAAAAACCCTTTTTTGCTTTTCCTCCTAAAAAAAGATCTCAGATCTTCATATCAAACCTGTTATAGAAGACGTGAAAAATAGATATATTTCAGGTTTGAAAAAACAAGTTTTTAATCTTCGGCTATGGAATGCAGTGTTATGGGATCATTAATTAGAGTGAAAAACTTGATTGTTTTTTTTTTTTTTTTTTTTTTTAGCTATGGTTAACTTCATTACCCTTTTACCTCCTTGTTGAATTAGATTTTCTTCAGTGCTTCCATATTTTTCCACCAGTTTTTGTTCAATTTATATCAATACCCTATAATGATAGTTTACTTTTTCACTGTTTTAGCATTAGGAAATTCCTTTGTCATTATTCGAACCGATTTTACTCTTCTTGAAAAGTGGATTAGTTTCAGTTTTGCATTGTGCTATTTAACAGTTCCTGGTTAAATATATTTTGCTCTTATGCAACAATGATCTTAATTTTCTCAATTTTATCATTTTTGTCAAATCACTGGTTATTCTTTTTATTTACCGAGGTTGAGGATTTTTTCCTCGATGGAATTTTATCACAGGAATTGTTTTTTTCCGGAGGATTTTTTCCTTGATGTTTTTTTCCTGCCATCACCGTATATGTTTATAAATATATATACTATATATATATATATATATATATATATATATATATATATATATATATATATATATATATGTGTGTGTGTGTGTGTGTGTGTGTGTGTTTGTGTGTGTGTGTCTGCGTGTATGTGTGCGTTTGTGTGTGTGTGTGTGTGTCTGTCTGTGTGTATGTGTGTTTGCGCGTGTGTGTATATATCAAAACATAGTCCAGATTTCTTACACTAAATATAGATACTTAAACTAAAACATGAAAAATCTTTCAACATTTCAGAAATAATATATTTCTGGAGAAGGAAACTTGAATAAACCCCGCCTAATTCATACAGATCTCAAATTACTCAAACGTGTCATCTGTAATACTTTGGGTGAACAAGATATCAAAGTTTATCAGTAAACATTTACAAGAGGGATAATTATTATATACTGCTCCTATTTTTTCTGAAATCAGAATGTGGCTATTATTTTTATTCTACTCAGAGGTACAATAAAAAAATCAGTCTATCTTTTGTTGAAGTCAATTATTTTATCATAATAAGTGATAAAAATTGCAGGTTAACTTGAAAGGGTTTCCAACATATCGTAGTTTAACATAGTTAACTGTAGATAAACAAGTCTTTACCATTCTGTTCGTAATACTAGGCATGCAATTAATTCCAATAGTCAAGCCTTCTCCATCATGAGTCACAATACTACAAAGCATTCTTGAAATTTTATTTCAGCAGTGACCAGGATGCAGAATGATCTTCCTAATAGAGTAGTTTAATCGGTGAAACTTCCTTAGTTAGAAGTTGAAGAGATTTTTTTTTAGTGTGTGTGTGTGTTGAACAGACGGACATTAGACTTTTTATGATATATCCCTTCTAATATGTTGTTGTTGTTCATAAAATAGGTTATTTTAATTATCAATTTCTTCTTTTTGTATTTTCTTATTATCTTTCCTTACTGGGTTATTTATCCCTGTTGGAGCCCTTGGGTCTATAGCGTCCTGCTTTCAAACCTTTGGTTGTAAATAATTCAATAATAATAATAATAATAATAATAATAATAATAATAATAATAATAATAACAATAATAAAAATAATAATAATAGTAATAATAATAACAATAATAATAATAATAATAATAATAATAATAATAATACCAGAGAGGACTACCCTCTTTAAATGTTGTCCTAATTAGTTTCAGTATATGAGATTTCTCTCATACCTTCAAACAACGTTTATACCTTCAAAAACACAAAGATATTTCTCAAATGTAATGTTTTACCAAAGATGTATGTCGTTGACCTGCGTCCCAGAATAAAAGTCCAGTAAATGCAAACATCTTATTTTCTGTTGGTGGCATTATGAAATACCCAGCATCCTGCGATAGTTATTTTGGTCATCATTTATACGTTATCTCTCTCTCTCTCTCTCTCTCTCTCTCTCTCTCTCTCTCTCTCTCTCTCTCTCTCTCTCTCTCTCTCTCTCTCTCTATTTGTGTTATATTTTTTGTATATAATATCACCTTTCTATGCATATATACAGAAAATAATAGAAACAACAAATGCAGTCGTTTATAGTTTTATTGTAAGATAAAGGCCTCAGATTTGTCCTTACAAAAGTCTAGGTCTAGCCATTTTCCTCATCATACTAGTCACTGCGGAATGATAATTGTAGGAAACTTTAGTCTGATTGCTCTCAGCAAACCGAGCTAGTATATGTGGCCCTGCCAAGTACTGATCAACAGATTATATCGATACACAAACACCCTCATCACCGGAAAGTGTCCCAACTCTTTCTTTCCATACCTCTCTGTCTCTGTTCACGTTCCCCATTCATTTTAATCATGATATCTCTCGTCTTGTCTCTCTTCTAATTCTCTTCCATTTGCTCTCTTTCTTTACCTCTCTATCTTTTATAATAGTCTAATCTTTTTATGTAATCTTTACTTTCAATTCTAATCCCATTCTATGCTTTCTCAGGACTATTCTCTGTTCTAATCCTCTCCTGGTCTCCCCCCCCCCCCCCTTTCTATCACTCATATCTGATAATATTATCTTTCTCTCATGGGGCATTACATTCTATCAATTCTCATTGAAAGGGTTTGAAGGCTTGTCATGAATGGCAGAGACAAAGGACAGTGACAATGACCTAGCTATCCGGACAAGGCTTTAGGGACTGACCATAAACACATATGATCAGCACCCAAGCTCTCTTTCCAACCAAGCTATGGCTAGGGAAGGCCAGGAAATGGCTACTGATAAATCAGCAAATAAACCTATGAGATTCATCGAACCTCACTTCCATGGGTCACAAAGATGGGGATTTTGCAAACACTACAAGAAACTACCGAGCTGGACGGTCACTCGAAACAAAGTGCCGGGTAGGAACGTTACCAATAGGCCTCCAAAACCCTGCATACTGAGTCAAAACTTGTACAAGTGAAGCTCCACCGCCAATGGTCTAAATTATAAACATTATTTTCCGAAAAGAGGATGAGGTTAGTAATGGCCACAACGTAAAATACTGTACACAATGAAGGATATTTCATGGTAAAGAAAACCTATTCAAAAATTATATTTTGGTCTTGAATATACAAGAGCTGATAATATAACATTCGCAACAAAAACAAGCAATCCGAATGTCTAATGGCCATCAACACTCCTGAATAGAAAAAAACAACATAACAATATATAATCCAAAAATAGAATTAACCCATCTGAAAATAGTAGATGTCTTAGATTCAGGAAACAAATTTATAAATATAAAAAGTCTATGAATTCTGAAAAGTATTGAAAAACTTCTTTTTATTTTATTTTTAGTTTTCTGTTCTTTTCATGAAGCCATCATCACTTAACTGGATTTTCTTACATTAAAGAAAATGAATTATGAAATACTGTTCTCAAAGCCCTTTTTTTTTTATTTTCACAACCAAGCCATCGTCAAGAAATAAAATTTTATATCATTACAAAAGAGGAAGAGTGTGATATTTTTTTGTTAATTAAACTATTTTATTTGTTTTATCACCGAGAAATCGTCAAATAAAATATTTTTTTCTTACAAAGAAACTAAATTATTTTCATATATATATATATATAAATATATATATATATATATATATATATATATATATATATATATATATATATATATATATATGTATATATATATATGTGTGTGTGTGTATGTGTGTGTGTATGGAGACAGGAGCAATTACTCAGGGATAAACATATTGGAGTAGGGAAACGCGTTGTCTTTCATCCATTTATTAGCGCCGACGTTTTGTATCAGCTTGATACATTTTCCAGGCTGAAACGATTACAAATCAATTGCCTATAAGTAAAAAGATACACACAACGTTTACCAACACCAAATTTAAAAACCTTTTTAATAAATTAAGAATAAAAACAGAGTAAAAACAGAAACACAGAATAACAGTGAAAGGGCTAGGGGAATACAGAGAATCAAATTAATTTAAAAATACTAATAATAATAATAATAATAGAAAAATATAAAATAATAATAATAATAATAATAATAATAATAATAATAATGATAATAATAATAATAATAATAATAGAACAAACAAGACACCTACCCACAGCGTTAGCGTAAGGAGAACTGACACGAAAAATTGTTATGGAAGGGAGTGTAAACAAAATAACAGGTAATTAGGCAATAAACAATTTTGTGGAAGACGAGTGGTGGTTAAGAGAAGGTACAGTTAGCTTAATCATTATTGATTCAAGGGTAGTTAGTTCGTCTATATGTCGGGGTCATCCTACAATATCAAAATGACTGGTATCAATGTGTGTTTTGCAACTTTTACTGTGATTTCTTATGTTAGATTGTTCTGGATTTGATAGTCGACAACCCGTTCTATAGCTAATTCCCTGATGAGAGGAAATTCGGACTTTTAGCAGCTTCCTGGTGCAACCGATGTAAGTGCCAAGATCACATCTGGGACAATTATACTTATAAACGACACCGGAGGCAAACAGGGGGCTGATCTAATGCTTGACTTGGAAGAGTGAGCCGATAGTTCGTGGGTTTATGGGAATTAGTTTCAAATTAAGGGCAGGCAATTGCTCGTTGAATAGGTTGCTGCATTTTTCCTATATTTATTATTATGGAGAAAGGGAAATCTAGCAAACATACGGAGCTTGGGGACACTATGGACTATTGGGGGTGGATTGAATTTCAGATTAAGTAGCTTATTAAGGGATCTATGAAAAATTGCTGGAGGGAAATAATTATCCTTAAAGTAATCAGCAA
>NC_090753.1:18081707-18086707 GCF_036898095.1 Palaemon carinicauda
AATAGAAAGTCCTGAGAAGGTCAGTGGGACTTTAACATTAACTTTGCACTTGCTATGTTCTTGAACAGACTTAATTAAATTTACATATTTAAGATGAATTCCATAATAACGTAGGACTCTCCATAAAATTTACCAATGCAGACTATCAAAGGAATCTTCATAGTCCACAAATCTCATCAAAAGTTAATTCCTATATTCTACTCATTGCTCTACGTGTCTCAAAAGGAATATCTGGTCAGTGCAACTTTTAACTTTTATAAATCCATCTTTTTCATCTTTCAGCTATTCATCAATCTTTCTCTCCAGTCTCTTAAGAATAAGCATACTATATATTTTCATACCGAGTGACGTAAGTGTTATGCCTCTCTAATTGTTGGAATCAGTTAGGTTTCCGTTTTCGTCTTTTTCACCGACACTCCTAACTCCCATTCATCAGGTTTTGCCTCTTCATGCCACATTTTACTAAATAGTCGTGTAAGTACTCTGGGAGTCACTTCATTTTTAGCCACTATCATCTCGTCAGTCATTCCATCGTATTCAGAGGCTTTCCATGTCGTTAGTGTCTCGAGGATAGCTTCGGCTTCAAACAAAATGAATTCATTCATGGGCATATCTAGGTCTTTATAAGCTTCAGGTATATGAAACAAATTATTCCTTTCATACCTATTATTCATAACCTCACTAAAGTGTTCCATCCAACTCTGTCTTTCTTCATCTTCTGTTGTTATAAACGATCCATCTAACTTTTTGATGGGTTCATACTTCATCTTTGCCCCCTTAGAGATTTCATTAATAGTTCTATGAGCTATTCTTACCATAGCCAATTCCTGAATTCATAGCTTTGTCAGCCTCATATGCTTTAATGTACAAATATTCTCTCCAGTCATTCCTAGCTTTTCTTTTGACCTCATTATCAATACTGGAATACTTAGCTTGTCTACCTTGTAATTTTCATTACTTCCTCGAAAACTTTCAAAAATCAATTTCTATTTTTGTCTCCTTTTATAGCATGCCATGAATCATTTGGTATCCACGGCTTTCTCCTTATAATTTTGTGTCCCAAGACCTCACTACCAAAATGACCGATATATGTTCTTAAGATCTCACAATTCTTTTTATTAATTGTTTGCTCTTTGTCTCTTAAAGTCTCTAAGACTGCAAATCAATTCCTACTTTTAGTTGCAAACGTTTCTCTGTGCTCTACTTCTAAAAGTTTAGTTGTATCAAATCAATATATTCTAACCACCTTTCCGTTGGGTGCTTTTAGTTTTAATTTCATTGAGGCAAGGGGGAGCTGGTGATCACTACCAATATCCACACCTCTATAGCTTCTTACATTTCTCAGTTTTCCATCTCTCGGCAATGTGATCTATTTGATTTTTGTTATTGTGACATGGTGAAGTCCATGTATAGTTGCGGTGCTTTTGTGTTGAAAAAGTCTCCTTTTTATTTAAGACTTCACCAAGAACCTGGACACCGATCTCATTATCTATCCGTTGATTATTCCTTCCAACTTTAGTATTGGAGTGGGAAATCATAATTTTCAAATCTCTCTTAGGGATCTCATCTATTACACTCTGCAGCTCTTCATGGTATTGATCTTTCTTTTCTTCATGGGAATCATTTGTTCGGCATAACAATCTATAATACTCATGTTGCACTGCTATGATATAAACTTTGCTAGTAACAATTTACTATTTATAGCTCTCCACTCGGTTAAAGCCTTTTCTGCTCGTGGTATCATCATCATTACTACTCCTTATCTTACAACTCCATCTGATCTTCGTGAGTATATATATATATATATATATATATATATATATATATATATATATATATATATATATATACATATATATATATGTGTATATATATATAAATATATATATATTTATATATATATATATATATATATATATATATATATATATATATATATATATATATATATACATACATACATATATATTTCCTTGGTCTAAAGTTTCGCTCCTAATCAAGCTACAAAGTGTTTCAGTGAGGGCTAGGATATCCAAGCTATATTCCATAAATTCACTTTCACATTGCTGTAATTTCCCAATCTGATTCAGGGTTCTAACATTGCAATTACTTATTTTTTATTTTCCTTTAGTATTTTTAAACAGGGAGATTCTTAGCACTCCACTACGCCCTGGACAGTGGGCCATTCTCTCTCTCTCTCTCTCTCTCTCTCTCTCTCTCTCTCTCTCTCTCTCTCTCTCTCTCTCTCTCTCTCTCTTTATATATATATATATATATATATATATATATATATATATATATATATATATATATATATATATATAGATATATATATATATATATATATATATATATATATATATATATATATATATATATATATATATTTACATAATCAGTCATGGAAATGGAAGAATAAATATATGTATATATATAAATATATATATATATATATATATATATATATATATATATATATATATATATATATATGTATATTTCTATAATATGTATATATATACAGTATATATATATACATATATATATATATATATATATATATATATATATATATATATATACGTATATATATACATATATATATATATATATATATATATATACATATATATATATATATATATATATATATATATATATGTGTGTGTGTGTGTGTGTATGTGTGTGTGTGTTTGTGAATGTGGATGTATGTGTGTGTGCGTGCTTGTGTGTGCATGTGGGCGTGTGTGCGTGTGTGTATGTATTTATGGGTATGCGCACAGTGACTGAGTTATGTACAGATGAACAATACAGATAATACTAACACACCTACAGAATTTCCAATATACAATGCCTAAATTCCTTCATTGTTTAAACAACATAATCATAATCGTACATAAAACCTTTCCTATAATAAAAAGAAATCTTGAATAACTACTTCAAAAGAACGAGCTAAAATGTTATCCTTTTGGAAAATTAATTTTGTGGGTAGAGAGTAATTGTGGGGCTGCAGTATGATAAGGAACCTTAATAGTGGGAGACCAGATAGCTTAGAAGACTTTGTAGTATAAAAAAAAAAAAAAAATCATGATATTTCCTAACAATAATCTCAAAGTTATAAACAAACCTTAAAATACAGTTCTAATTAAACAAAATCCCAAATATGAGGATGGTCTCGATAAAAAAACTTTTTCAAAACAAAACAGTTTGAAAGGCCCTCATATATTATGAGTTCCAGGATGTTTTTCTTTTTTCATTTTATCCTAAAACGTATTTTTTTTTCTTAAGAATAAACTGAAGCTTATGGAGAAACCTTACGATATTCAATCTAATTACCAAAAATCCTGTTGTTTTCTTTGAATGAGAATAAAATGACCATAATTAATGGGCAGTATCAGTTCTCATGTGCTAAGGTACCAAGTGCAAAAGTAAACTATGTTTCAAAGATGATTGTAAATGTCCTTATTTCGAGAAAAACAGGCTTATCATCTCTGGAAGGGTAATATATCAGATTTGACTTGGAATAATTATAGTCAGCTTATAATTATGCATCAGAGAGTTTACGCTTTAACTGGAAAGGAGTAAAATTTTACCATAAAAGAAACCCTTTCTGTTAGACCCCAGAAACGTAAGTGGTGGCTTACTCTAAAATCTGTACTCATTGATGTAGATGCAACAGTTACTCCTTTACTTAAACCAGATGGCCCTATCACTCACTGTCCCAAAGAAATGGGAAAATGCAATCCTTTTGGCTGATGTGTTTAACAGTAAGCAGATTAATGAGAAACTTGATATTCCTCACCTCATTCATGTTTTTGCGAGGGTAAACTAACTAGTTTAGCTTTACGATCTCGTGAAATTGTAGCTCTCTTGACGTACCTTGATGTTTATGGAAATGTAGATTCAAATTATATTTTTTATAAAGACTGTATTTTTCGTAGCTTCAAATTTATCTGTTATTTTGCGCAAGTTAGCTAGATGAGGAACTTTTAGCAGTTATTACAGAATTGGTAATTACGTTTGTAGTATCTCAAGTCCAACTGAATACCCCCAATTTCAGGATGATAATTTGCAAGCCCCAACCTTAATGACGTTACTCCCAAAGTAGTGGTGGCCTTTTATATTAGGCACGTCCCTCCCTGACGATCTGCCTGACCCTGGTCAGTTTCCCAGTCAACCTTAATAGTGTGCTGTATTGTCTGCAACCTTACCATTCTATTGAGCTAGGGAGGGGGGGGGGTGCACCAATATAACTGGTAAGTCATCGGCAGCCATTACCTGGCCCTCTATTGTCCTAGCTTGGGTGTAGATGGGTATGGGACTGATCATATGTATACACGACTAGTCCCGAGGCCATTGTCACGGTCCCTTGTCTCTGTCATTTATCTTTGGGCTTTAAGCCTTTGAACCTTTAACCATACGTAGTGGTTTACTTGTTTAGAGCCATTGGAATATGCATTTATGTTTTATATCCCTAATTCCAAATATGGTTGTAAAATACAGTATATTACACTATAGTCACACTTCGTTATTTGTGCGTGTGCTTCTGTTTGTACGTATTTGTTAACCAAATTTTGCACGAGAGTACGTCTGTGTTTGTGAAATGCAATAGAAGTGTCATCAGAAGAAACAGCATTTTACCCTGTCAGTTTTTTCCTCCTGAAATTAAAGCTGTGCAATTTTGCACTCTCTTCTCACACAAACAAAATAATGAGCAAGCTAAACTTTTGAAAAGAAAACCATCTCAGTAAATCTTTCCAGAAATTCATTGTCAGAAAAGCATCAGTTCCCTACGGTATTGGAAAAAAAAAAAAAAAAAACAATCTCCGGATAACCGAGACTGAGACTTCGAAGAAAATCACTTGATATTATTTTTTTATTATTTTTTTTTTCTCGAATGTCATAGTTCTTGTCACGAAATAGAAAATTATTAGCGTTGCATGTTCCTTGAAATTACTATCCATATTTTCTCAGTCCCTCCTTCACTCTGCCTCTCTCTA
>NC_090753.1:18093924-18096424 GCF_036898095.1 Palaemon carinicauda
ATATTTGACATATGATGGTGAAATCTTTGTGGTCAATATTTTGTATGCTTACATTAGAATTATTACAAATATTTGAATTCTCAAGGTTGTATATTCTCCAAACTCTTTGATAGCTAACACCTCTATGGGAATCGAATTCTGAACTTTACCACCCTACGTAGTTCTCCAAGTTACACTTTGGGCAAATATATTTATATACAACACCTTAGGGCATATAAGGACTCAATCAATCTTTGATGTGGAAAAGAAGGTCAATTTTGAGAGGGTTCCTAGGGATGAGTCTAACTGCCACAGCTGAGAAGTGTTGTTGGAGGATTTCTTTAAATATCCTCCTTTGGCAGTCTTCGTGGAGTTAAGGTAAACCCGCATATATATATATATATATATATATATATATATATATATATATATATATATACACACACACACAAACACACACACACACACACAAACATATATATATATATATATATATATATATATATATATATATATATATATATATATATATATATATATATATACCAAAGGCACTTCCCCCAATTTTGGGGGGTAGCCGACATCAACAATGAAGCAAAACAAAAACAAAGAAGGGGACCTCTACTCTCTACGTTCCTCCAGCCTAACCAGGGACTAAGCCGAGTTCAGCTGGTACTGCTAGGGTGCCACAGCCCAACCTCCCACATTATCCACCACAGATGAAGTTTCATAATGCTGAATCCCCTACTGCTGCTACCTCTGCGGTCATCTAAGGCACTGGAGGAAGCAGCAGGGACTACCGGAACTGAGTCACAATCGCTCGCCATTCATTCCTATTTCTAGCATGCTCTTTTGCCTCTCTCACATCTATCCTCCTATCACCCAGAGCTTTCTTCACACCATCCATCCACTCAAACCTTGACCTTCCTCTTGTACTTCTCCCATCAACTCATGCATTCATCACCTTCTTTAGCAGACGGCCATTTTCCATTCTCTCAACATGGCCAAACCACCTCAACACATCCATATCCACTCTAGCCGCTAACTCATTTCTCACACCGTTCTCACCCTCACCACTTCGTTCCTAACCCTATCTACTCGAGATACACCAGCCATACTCCTTAGACACTTCATCTCAAACACATTCAATTTCTGTCTCTCCATCACTTTCATTCCCCACAACTCCGATCCATACATCACAGTTGGTACAATCACTTTCTCATATAGAACTCTCTTTACATTCATGCCCAACCCTCTATTTCTTACTACTCCCTTAACTGCCCCCAACACTTTGCGACCTTCATTCACTCTCTGACGTACATCTGCTTCCACTCCACCATTTGCTGCAACAACAGACCCCAAGTACTTGAACTGATCCACCTCTTCAAGTAACTCTCCATTCAACATGACATTCAACCTTGCACCACCTTCCCTTCTCGTACATCTCATAACCCTACTCTTACCCACATTAACTCTCAACTTCCTTCTCTCACACACCCTTCCATATTCTGTCACTAGTCGGTCAAGCTTCTCTTCTGTGTCTGCTATCAGTACAGTATCATCTGCAAACAACAACTGATTAACCTCCCATTCATGATAATTTTCGCCTACCAGTTTTAATCCTCGTCCAAGCACTCGAGCATTCACCTCTCTCACCACTCCATCAACATACAAGTTAAACAACCACGGCGACATCACACATCCCTGTCTCAGCCCCACTCTCACCGGAAACCAATCGTTCACTTCATTTCCTATTCTAACACATGCTTTACTACCTTTGTAGAAACTTTTCACTGCTTGCAACAACCTTCCACCAACTCCATATAACTTCATCACATTCCACATTGCTTCCCTATCAACTCTATCATATGCTTTCTCCAGATCCATAAACGCAACGTACACCTCCTTACCTTTTGCTAAATATTTCTCGCATATCTGCCTAACTGTGAAAATCTGATTCATACAACCCCTACCTCTTCTAAAACCACCCTGTACTTCCAAGATTGCATTCTCTGTTTTATCCTTAATCGTAATAATCATTACTCTACCATACACTGTTCCAACTACACTCAACAAACTAATACCTCTTGAATTACAACACTCATGCACATCTCCCTTACCCTTATATAGTGGTACAATACATGCACAAACCCAATCTGCCGGTACCATTAACAACACAAAACACATATTAAACAATCTCACCAACCATTCAAGTACAGTCACACCCCCTTCCTTCAACATCTCAGCTTTCACACCATCCATACCAGATGCTTTTCCTACTCTCGTTTCATCTAGTGCTCTCCTCACTTCATCTATTGTAATCTCTCTCTCATTCTCATCTCCCATCACTGGCACCTAAACACCTGCAACAGCAATTATATCTGCCTCCCTATTATCCTCAACATTCAGTAAACTTTCAAAATATTCCGCCCATCTTTTCCTTACCTCCTCTCCTTTTAACAACCTTCCATTTCCATCTTTCACTGTCTCTTCAATTCTTGCGCCAGCCTTCCTTACTCTC
>NC_090753.1:18101424-18103924 GCF_036898095.1 Palaemon carinicauda
TATATATATATATATATATATATATATATAATATATATATATATATAATTTACGCTACCAAAAATACTACTACTACTACTACTTATTATCATCATTATTATTATTATTATTATTTTTATTATTATTATTATTATTATTATTATTATTATTATTATTAGTAGTAGTAGTAGTAGTAGTAGTAGTAGTAGTAGTAGCATCACTATTGCTTTTGATTAAGTATTATAGATTCCAACAACCTGTTTAGAAATGGGCAACGCATTTACTAAAAATAATAATAATACCCAAGTAAGATACAACTTCTAGACAGTTATTGAGTCCTTTGGTTGGCCCAATAGTACTGCATTGGATCCCCCTTGGGTTGCGGCTCATGTTTTCAGTGCTTAAACCTACTCCGAATAGTATAGCCATTTCTTTACACAAACTCCTCTTTCGTAATACACCTGACAGCAGATAGATAACGGGAAAGAAGTGCTTCTCTCAAGAGGTCAGCTATTGCATTGTAATAATTCTGTGGTTACTTTCCTCTTGGTAAGGGTAGAAAAGACTCTTTAGCTACAGTGCGCAGGTGTTCTACGAGATGGACACTTCAAAACTCAAATCATTGTTCTCAAGCCTCTGTACCAAGGTCTTTCAGTGACTTGGGTTCGTGTTGTCTTCCTTAACGGTAGACTCACGCACACTATTCTGTGTCTTTATTTTCTTTCATTATTGCACTATATCTCTTTTCTGCTTATAGCCATTACGTGTTATTATTATTATTATTATTATTATTATTATTATTATTATTATTATTATTATTATTATTATTATTATTATAGGAGGTAGTTTAAAACTCCAGTTACAAAAACAGGGAGCTATTAGCCCAAAGGACTTCAAAAGTTAAAAAATAGTCCAATAAATGAAGGAACTAAGGTAATATATACAATAAAGGAGAAGTGATGACCAATTCAAATAATATGCTGTAAGAGCATTTATAAGTTGAAAATTAATCATCAACATATATACTATAACACCATAAATAAAGACAGTAAGAGAAATAAGATAAACATTGTGCCTGAGTGGCACTACCCATGCTTGGAGAACAATGGTTTGATTTTGGAGTTTCCTCCTAAAAGAGCTGCTTACTATAGCTAAAGGTCACTTCTATCCTTACCAAGAGGGAAGTACCCACTGAATGATTACAGTGCAGTGGTTAACAGCATAAGCGAAGAAGATTTCTTTGATAATCTCAGCGTTGGCCGGTGTATGAGGACAGAGGAGAATGTGGAAAGAATAAACCAGACAATTGTATAGTTATGTATGGCCAGTCAAAGGACATAATAACTCAGTCATGGTTTGACAAACACAGTGGTTCCTCATTGAACTGTCATGAATCATTTGAAGTGCATAGAGTCTCATATCTTTAGGTATTACAGGTAGCCACTCTTCTTTCACGCTATAGGGATGTTCTTGTGAGCGTCTTCCTTTATGATTTATATAACACAGAATTCCATTGTTAGTAATACCCAAACGGTTACCATATTAGGCAAGCTCATTCTCCTCTCACACAAATCCGGGTGAACTCGCATTTTTCATAAAGTTCACTACTTCACTGATCCCTTCATCGCAATGTTGTTTTTCTAACATTTCATTGGGATCCACAAATACTGTGGCCCACTGCTGAGAAGATCCTACTGCTATGCTTGCAATATGCGATACCAGATTTCCATCAGCACCAACACTTGACAGATAATTAGCCATGGACATCACAGCACTGCAACCACTTTTATGAATTGGATTTATGTCAAACTGCTGAATTGTTTCAATCCATCTCCCTCAACGCGCCTGATGGTCCGTTATCAGATTGCATTGGTCGGTCGAGATGGTTGAAGCTTTTGAGAGGTACCAAATGCTGTGGCACTCCATCTTCCTGACTATAGTAAACAGTTTGTTTTGATTACTGATGCAAGTGATGTTGGAGCAGGAGCAATGTTAGCCAACAAGTCAGCATCCAAGGAACTGTTTCCAATTGCCTTTTACCACCATACATTCTCCAAATCTGAGCAAAGGTATTCAACGACAGAAAAGGAATTACTGGCGGTTATCCTGGCAATAAAGAGGTTTCGGATGTACCTCTCCTCTGCACCGTTTGATCTGATATTGGCATGTGCTCTCCAGCCAAGCAGCAACTCGGATATTGAAAAATGTTACAAATTATGTTACTGTGGAGATGATGAAAACTAAGTATAATGCTTTGGTGGACACCGGAAGTGATTATTCTTTAGTTTTTGAGGTTATCTTGAATGATGCTCAGAAATCTCTTGTCAGCTCGAGTAATATTACAGCGTGCGGAGCGAGCAGTGAAGAACTTCAAATTGAGGGAGAAATTCTAATGGATGTAAAGCTAGGCAAAACCATACTGAGACAACATAGGTTCGTTGTGTTGTCTAAACTTGTTACTAGAGTGATACTTGGGATGGACTTGTGGATAAAACTTGGCACAGTCACTCTAGATTTGACG
>NC_090753.1:18108924-18111424 GCF_036898095.1 Palaemon carinicauda
AATTTCAAGTATGAGTCTTGAAAACCGATTTAAGTCTGAGAGGCACATTTATTTAGTCTCTTCTTTAATATAAAAAAAAATGGTTATTAAGAAGGTCATATCAGATTTTCTCTGATCAATATATTTTGAAGAAGTGTTTTAATTTTTTTAATCTGCCTTGTTTTGAATACTATTCCCTTTCCTGCTCCTTAGCTTTTTATTCATATCTTATTTTGTTGGACAAGAAGTATGTCTCTATCAGATTTCTTATTCCTGCTCTAGATTCGAATCGCTATGTCATTCAATTAGTTCGTTATGTAAGTTGCCTAAGATTTTTCCTAATTCAGACCCTCCTTTACATTCATATGTTACGTACTGCATCATCCTATTCTCAGCACCAAGTATGCAAATATTTCTGATAGTCAGGCCTTCCACATCAGTAGGCTCAATACTACATATTATTCAGGAAGTTTTCTTCCAGCTGTGACCAAGTTAGCAATGACCTTCGTAGTAGGGTAATTTAATCAGTGGAACTTCAAAAGTTTCAACTTGCAGCGATGGTTTTATGCCGTACAGGCTTAAATATATCTTATTTATAGTTTATTTATGAACATTGTTTTTTTTTTTTATTTATGTTCTCACTTATTTTATTTATATTTGTCATAAGTCCTCTTGTAATTAATTCATATTCTTATTTGGTATCTTTGCATAGCTTTTCTCTTCAAGTTGAAACCCTTTGGCTGAAAAGATCCTGCTATATTCACTATAGATGAAGCTTACTTAATAGGATATATATATATATATATATATATATATATATATATATATATATATATATATATATATATATTGGATATACGACTTTAATAAGTGGTAATTATATATGCCCAGATAACATCTGTTTTCAGATTACATTGTAAGTTTTAGTATCGCAAACTAAAGTTGCTGAATAAAAGATAATTTATCTCATGCAACGAAAATTTACACTAATATTACAGTGAACTTAAATTTATTTAATTCCTTTACTTTTCTTATTCAATTTAACCAACCATCTATCATTTTCAAATATTCATTCACAATCTCTACATTCCTTAAACAAAATTATAAAAAATCCTTTAATTTATTCACTTTCTCAATTACAGCAGTTGCTTGCTAAATTTCTCGTTTGTTTACCTCCCATTGTTTCTGCCTTGAATGAATGAAGCAAATGTTTCTGGTCTTTTGTGACCGTAACCAGGTAAACTGTGTGGTCTCAGGTCAAGAACTCTTCAGAGGAAGGCTGACAAGCTACATCGTTCTTTGACGATGCGTCACATATACATAGTGACGAATATAATATATATATATATATATATATATATATATATATATATATATATATATATATATATATATATATATATATATATATATATATATATATATATATATATATATACAAGTGTGTGAGTGTAGGTGCGAGAGAGAGAGAGAGAGAGAGAGAGAGAGAGAGAGAGAGAGAGAGAGAGAGAGAGAGAGAGAGAGAGAGAGTACTGCAGTTAGTTTACTTAGTTGATATAGCTGAGAACTTTGTTATCTATGAATGTATTTTGAATTTTAGAGTACACAAATTTATAACACATAATTGGCCTTTTCGGCAGCCTCTGTAAAAACAAGATCACTGGAAAATTATAAATGAATATATATCAAATATTATGATATGAATTATTTATTATTTTGCAAAATATTTCCTAATATATTGCAATCTTTAATCTTTTATGTAGCAATGCAAATATGCTTTTCAGATATTCTTTTCCATTTTAATTTTGCTTCAGTGATCAAAAATATAAACAAAAATGGGAAATAAAAAAAAAAAAAATTTTTCAGGGATGATCAAAAGATTTGTTAGTCAAGGATATGTATTTCTCGTGAAACTATTTTCAACTTTACGAAAAAGATTATCCTTGATATGCAGAATATACGACAAAGAAAAATTATTTCAATTTCCAGAATCTTTTTTAGAGCGTAAACAAATGACGTTTGTCAATTGTTGTGAGCAGAGAGAAACAAAAAAAAATGCTGTGTATTATTATTATTATTATTATTATTATTATTATCATTATCATTATCATTATTATTATTTTTATTACTTGCTAACCTACGACCCTAGTTCGAAAAGCAGGATACTATAAGCCCAGAGGCTCCTAAAGGGAAAATAGCCCAGTTTAGTGAAAGAAAGAAGGAAAAATCAAATATTTTAAGAACAGTAACAACATTAAACTAAATAAAAATTAATAAAACAAAACAAGAGGAAGAGGCATTAAATGGAATAGTGAGCCCGGTGTACCCTAAGCAAGAGAACTCTAACTCGATACAGTGGAAGACCATGGCACAGAGACTATTACACTACTCAAGACTAAAGAACAATGGTTTTCATTTTGAAGTGTCCTTCTACTAGAAGAGCTGCTTACTATAGCTAAGGAGTCCCTTCTAACCCTTACCAAGAGGAAAGTAGCCACTTAACAATTATAGTGCAGTAGTT
>NC_090753.1:18121424-18138924 GCF_036898095.1 Palaemon carinicauda
AGAGAACACGATACAAACCATATTTATATCAAATATTTATTCTAAGCAAAAATACGAGAGGAATTGAAATTGTGTAATAGAGAGCGCGGAATTCTATCCACTTATTCTTGCCTTTTGAATAAAGAGATTTCACGGAGGATATAATGACTTATGTGTCTTCAAACACATCTGGGTAAATCCTACTTTGATATTGTCTAATCAAAAGCCTTTTAAGTGGCGAAACAGCATAGCACAGAATTTCACTGTTTAAAACAACATTTTAATTAAGCAATCTCAAGAACGTATACAAGCACTTCAACGGAGTTGGGAAATCCCAAAAAGGTACGGCCTTTACGTGTCGACATAGTATTCCAGGAAATATTATGATGATAATACTTGTCCTGATACAATTAAATACATTCAGAATTCCTTTTATTGAAATGATTGAAGGACAATCTTCCAATTGTCGGTCATTCCAAAAACAATCCTAAATATCCAAGTAAAAATTTTGTCATATTTGGAACCATATTAAACAATTCTCTCTCTCTCTCTCTCTCTCTCTCTCTCTCTCTCTCTCTCTCTCTCTCTCTCTCTCTCTCTCTCTCTCTCTCTCTCTCTCTCACCATTCAGCGTCTTATAGTTTTGATTTTAACGCTGATTCTGGCAGAATTACAATCTTAAATGCACTGCGTAAAACGAATCTTATTATTATTATTATTATTATTATTATTATTATTATTATTATTACTCGCTCTGCTGCAACCTTAGCAGAAAAAGCTTGAAACCCAGAGACCCAAACAGGGAAAATAGCCTAGTGAGAAAAGAAAGCAAAGGAAAATTAAATATTCTAAGAACAGTAACAACATTACAATAGAAAATTCCTATAATTTATACCAACTTTAACAAAACAAGTGGAAGAGAAATTAGATATAATAGTGTACCCAAGTTTACCCCTAACCAAACAAACTATAAACCAAGACAGTGGAAGACCATAGTAGAGAGGCTATGGCACTACCCAAGATTAGAGAACAATGGTTTGGTTTAGGAGAATCCTTCAAGAAGAGTTTCTTACCATAGCTAAAGAGTCTCTTCTACCCTTACAAAGAGGAAAGTATTCACTGAACAATTACAGTGCAGTGATTAACTTCTTGTTTGAAAAAGAAAATTGTTTGGTAATCTCAGTGTTGTCAGGTGTATAAGGACAGAGGGAAAAATGTAAAGAATTGACCAGACACTTCGGTGCATGTGTAGGGGAAGGGAAAGTGAACAGTAACCAGAGAAAATCAAATGTAGAACTATCTGGTCAGTCAAAGGACCCCATAACTCTCTAGTGACAATGTCCCAATGTTTGGCTGGTGGATATAAAAAAGAAGAGAGGATTTCTCCGTTATTGATGATTACCTTTCTCCTCTTTTAAATGGTTAATTATTGAAATCTTTCAGTTTGTTTCTTTCATTGCCGATTTATTTCTTTTCAAGTACTGATCTTCTCTTTCTTTCAAGGAAGTCCATTTTAGCAAATATATTTCATTAACACATTTCTGTTTTGTCTAAACAGTTCCTCTTTAATTTCTTTTTTTATCATTAGTAATTTCAATATGACATAAACATATCTATAATGATTTACTTATATGGAAAGCTAAATACGAAAGAGATGCTGTTATGAAATCCTTCATTGCTATCTGGAAAAAAAAAACTTTCATAAAAATCATTAATCTTATTTTGATTTGATTTGATCATATCCCTTACATCTGGGTATTTTTTTCTGTTTATTCTGTCGCCGGTATAAAATCCGATATACAGTTAATTTTTTCAAAAAATTAGGATAAAATGGCCTAAATTTTGCTCATATCACTTCCTAGTTTATTATGTTACCAGTCTTCTAAGTATTCCAAAATATCAATACTTTTTATTTAAGTGTATTCAAATTGAGAGAGAAATTAATAGATACTATTTCCACCAATAGAAAATTACAATAGAAAGATCAACTATGACATTGAATGACCATGTATTTGACCTCTCATAACCTGAATAGTACACATCACGAAGCTTTTAAGAAATTCTATTAAATGTTTGTTATATAAAACTTTATGAATACTAGAACGTCATTACCAATAGGTGTCTATGACAAACATTGAAATATAATGCAAACCTAGATATTGCCTTCAACCAGAAACTCATTAAAATTACGTATTATTTTATACGTAAACTTCTAAACATAACCATCGTTGAAGACTCTCTTCGGCTTGTCTAGTCCCCAGGGGCATCTTAACGATCTCGTGTCGTTGCCAGTAGAGTTCTCGCATTCATTACCACGTCTGATTTCATGTGTCGGAGTTCCGTATCTTTACGATGGATAATTTATCTTTAGAGTTTGCTGGTCCTATGAAGATGATTCCTTTTTTTCGTTCAGATCAGGATTTCTATTGTTGATTTGAAAGTATTGGTATCGTCAACTGGAGTGTCTTGTGGTATTCAATTATAGTATTAAGTAAAGAAATAGTTAATAGAAAAATATTTGATTTCCATACAGATAATGTTTGTATGCCATAGAGTAAATGAAAATGTTAAGCTATGTTGAATAACATTCGGGTGTATATACGTGATTATTATTATTACTATTATTATTATTATTATTATTACATGCTATGCTACAACCAGCGTTTGAAAAGCAAGATGCTATAATCTCAAGGTCTCCAAGAGGGAGAGATAGCACAGTGGGGAATGAAAAAATGGAGATAGATAAACTCTAAAGGAAGTAATAAACAATTAGATTAAAATATTTTGAGAATAGAAGCAACATTAAACTAGATCTTTCATATATAAACTAAAAATACTTCCCACCCCTAAACCGAGAGAGATAAACATGGAAGATTGTCACGAGTGTACGGTCAAGCAAGAGATATATAATTCAAGACAGTGGCAAACCATAGTACAGAGGATAGGGAACTACCCAAGACTAGAAAACAAATGCTTGATTATGGAGTGTTCTTCTTCTAAACTTACCAAGAGCAAAGTATTTACTAAACAATTACATTACAGTAGTTAACCCCTTGAGCGAAGAAGAATTGTTTGGTAATCCCAGTTTGTTCCGTAACTGGAATACAAACCACGCTATTTAATAGAAGTATTACTTTCGGTGTTGCTGAAAGTACGGGCCATTAATTTTTAACGAAGTTGATACCCACACCTCTAGTTAGCGGGGGGGGGGGGGGGGGGTCGTAGCTTGCCACCACTCCCCCTCACACACCTTAGACTGAGCCCACTTTGCGTTTGGCTCGAATGGTGAACGGACGTTGCTGCTCTTCATTCTCACCGAATATTGGCAGCCATCAATGACTTTTTTTTTTTTTTTCTCTTAGTACTGTGTGTGTGTGAAGTTGACTTCTGCGACAATGTGCACCTGCCCTGGCGAGAGACAGTCGAGTAGTAGCGTAGACCAAGTTATTGGTGGCCAACCCCTGGTCTCGAGAGATGATGTTGCTTCCCCTAGCGAAGCAGTCCCACCTCTCTCCCAGGCGAGGCCTTGTCACTTGGGGCTTACGGGTCCGCCCTCCATGGAAGCCCTGCTGCAGTTCATCCGCATAGGTGCTTCTGTTAAGCAATCATCGTCGCCGTCAGAGCTAGATCCCCTGGGTCTTGTCGATATTGATGTGTTGGAGGTGTCTCATGCGGAGACATCCATCTCCTCTGCTACTCCCCGCTCCACAGAGGTTGCTGCCGACTTAGTTTCCCCCGTTCCTGACCATCCTCCGAGGGTAAACTAAGTTCAACGTTTGTTTTTCCTGCAAGTGTTTCTTCTCCACCGGGGAGTTCACTTATAGAGACTCCTCTTTGGAGGACTGCTGACGGTCAGCTTGCTAATCCAACGGTCCCCAGAGGGCACATCCGTCGGAAGGCTTGCCTTCCTCTTCGCCTTAGAGGTCTCCCTTCACCAGCAGTATAGAGGCGCCTCTTTGGTTCATCGTCATCACTGCAATCCGCCGCAGAGGAGCCTCCTCTGTCAGACCTTCATACATCGACCATCATTGCACCTGCAACCAGTCTTGTGACTTCGGTCCCAGACCTCTCTGCCGATTGCTCGTGATCCCCTTCGGTGGATGGTCGTCCTTACCAAGGACACGCACCCCATCCATCCTCCAGAACTAACGACCTACCATCACCATTCCTGTCACCGGTAGAGCCCAGTGTAGATCCACCAAAGTGCGCAGCTTCGCACCATCACTCTATAGATTGTCCTGCGCGCCATGCGCCCACGCACCCAAACCATCAGCGCTCACCAGCAGCTCGTCACTCTAGAGCGCTTCGGCGCGCACCTCCACTGCAATCCGCCGCAGAGGAGCCTCCTCTGTCAGACCTTCATACATCGACCATCATTGCACCTGCAATCAGTCTTGTGATTTCGGTCCTAGACCTCTCTGCCGATTTTTCGTGATCACCTTCGGTGGATGGTCGTCCTTACCAAGGACACGCACCCCATCCATCCTCCAGAACTAACGACCTACCATCACCATTCCTGTCACCGGTAAAGCCCAGTGTAGATCCACCAAAGTGCGCAGCTTCGCACCATCACTCTATAGATTGTCCTGCACGCCATGCGCCCAGGCACCCAAACCATCAGCGCTCACCAGCAGCTCGTCACTCTAGAGCGCTTCGGCGCGCACCTCCACCCGCTCGCCCTCACAGATGGCAGCAGTCTGACGTGCTTGCGCACCAACTTTTGCCTACACGTCAGTGCTCTCCTGCGCGCCACGCGCCCACGTTCACCTACGCACCCTGCGCACACGCCCCGTGTCGTCCACGTGTCAACGCACCAAACCTCGCTTACGCTCTCCTGCGCCCATGATCTCCTGCGCGCCAGCACCTTCCTGTGCCTACTATATCTTACGAGTCAGCACCCACCTGCGCGCCAACGCTCGCCTATGCGCCAGCACTCTCCTGCGCGCGTTCGATCTCCTGCGTGCCAGCCCTCACATGTGCGCCAGCGCTCACCTGCACACCCTTACTCTGCTACGCGCCAGCGCTCTCCCGCGCGCCAGCGCTGTCCTGCGCACCACATGTGCGTCCTTCATCGCCCGTTCACCAACGAATATCTGCGCGCCATCATTCTCCAGCGCATAAGTCTGTAGGTGATAGAGCAATCATACTACTGCCCTCACCCACGTGCCAACAATCACGGGCAAGCCAGTACTCTCCTAAACATTCACGCTCACCTGAGTGCCAACTATCTCCCGCATGCACGCACAGAGATACGCACGTGCTGTACCACGTGCCTGCGCGCCAACACTTTCCTATGGACGTGCGCCATCACTCTCCCACGCACCTGCACACGGCAAGATTCTCCTGCGCGGCAATATTCTCCTGCGCGCGAGCTTTCCAGCATTCTCACGCGCGCGATCTCCAATATTCTCCCACTCGCGAGCATGTGCACCAGCATAATCTTCACCCGGCAAGGTCACCATCGCCTCATTCCCCTCCACAGAAGCGCATACCAGCACGCACTGCGGGAGAAGGGAAACACAAGCAAGCAGATGGGTTCAGGATCCCCAAACTGTCTTCTAAGGTGGACCCACCTATTTCAGTGACTCCTCGTAGGGAAACATTGGTCCATTTCCCTTCAGGGGATATGTCTGACAGTTCATCCTTCAATCAGCAGCCTTGGTTCAGTATCTTAGTCAGAGCCGTAACACAGGCTTTCAAGCCAGTCCTGTCTGATCAATCACCAAAGTAGCCTATAGCTCTAGACTTAAGACATGGAACTATGGCTTCCTCTGTCCCTTTGAAAAGGAAAAGAGGAGTTTCTGACGCAGTCACATCCCCAAGGGCGAAGCTGACTCCGTGCAGACCATCGAGACAACTTCCTCCAGTTGCTCAGAGAGACTCTCCCTCCCTGTCGGACGAAGATCTTCTGTCACCAAGGGAACCACGCGAGGAAACCTCTCCTATCTTGGAGAGTTCCCCGCACTCTGAGAACATAAGGGACACGACACACAGGTCTTCGATGTTGGAGTCTTATCTCCTTCCTCAGAAGGATTCCAAAGACTCAAAATCACTGACAAAGTCCTCCACTAGGGCTAGAATGGAGACAGCCAGCCGCTCAGGGGAATGTCCGCGACTCCTCCTAAGAAGAGCTCTTGGGGATAAAAGAAGACTTTGCTGCAAGTCCTACAGCAGTAAGAGACCAGCAAGAGTCAGAGCATTCATTCTGGCAGGTTCTGACTCTAATGAATGTTCTCAATGGGTTTTCTGACCCAGAGATACCCCCTCGAAAGGGCAAAGACACGGTCTTAGACCGCGTCCTTGGTACTCAGAAACCCTCAAAGACCAGTGCAGCTCTGCCCTGGTCTCACGGGGTGAAGAGTACTTTGAGATCCTGGAGGAACCCAGTTCAGCTCTTCCTCTTCACCACTCTTTGGAAAAGCTAACCAGGGGAATCCCACTTGAGAGACTCTCCAACTGGCAGGTCTCATTCTCGGCAACCGAGATCCTTAATCAGAAAAAGCTCACCAAGTATGCGATGCAGGCTACTTTGTGGCTGAATATCTGGTTAGGGACCTTAGGTATCTTGATATGATCCGAGGATTTTTACAAGGAACGTACCAGGAAAGCTATGGAAACCTTCTTACTATCAGGCACTCGCACGATCGAGTTTCTTACCCAATGAGTCTCGAACTTGTGGGCAAACACCATCTTGAAACGCTGAGATGTAGTGTCTGAGAGGTTTCACCAGAAGGTCCCTAGTGTCGAGATAAATAGTCTCAGACATTCCTCCCCAGATGGGGCCCATCTGTTTGAGCCCAACGATATGGAAATTGATGCGGAGAGGTAGAGGAAGTCTCATCAAGAGTCCCTCCTCTATTCATCATCATCATCATCATTTCAGCCTTCAAAAGTCCTTTGTTGGATGTAGACCTTCCCCAGGCTCCTCCACTGATTTCTATTGCAAGCTATTCTGTGCCACTGTTGCTTATGTTGGTCTAAGTCATCTCGCCAGCGGGTTTTTTGTCTTCCTCGGTTTCTTGTGTATCCTCGGGGTGTCCAGAAGGTTGTTCGTGATGTCCAGAAGGTTGTCTGTCATCCTGGCAATGTGCCCCGCCCAGTTCCATTTGAGCTTGCTAATGGTTTCAAGGATATCTATTACTCTATTGGTCTTTAACAATTAAGCCCTATAAACCTCAAGCACCCCAGCAGCCCCATCCAACAAAGACCGCAACATTGACGAAAACAGCCGCGAAGACAGTGGTGTGTAAGCCCTTTCTTGTCAAGGACAGGAAAGGCAAAAAGTCCTCCAGGGGAGGAAAGAATCCTAGAGGGAGCAGCCGAGGACACAAACGCTAGGATAGGTATTCCCCCTGCATTTCCACCAGTGGGGTGATGCCTACAAAGCTGCTCAGACAGCTGGAAGCAACTTGGAACCGATTCCTGGACAATCTCCGTGACACGTCTAGGATATCGTGTCCCTTCCATAACATCTCTATCTCCTCTGACCAGGAATCCAGTGTCATTAGACTCCCTTGCCATGGGATCGGCAATGATGCAATCCCTTTGGGCAGAAGTCCAGACCCTGTTGAAGAACGGTGCTTTCCAAGAGGTCCTCGATGGGTCCCCAGGCTTCTTCAGTCGACTCTTTCTTGTAAAAAAGGCGTCTGGAGGCTGGAGACTAGTCATCAACCTCTCAGACCTGTACAACTTTGTCAAACAAACTCATTCAGCATGGAGATGGCAGACACGGTTAGACTAGCAGTAAGACCTCAAGACTTCATGTGTTCACTGGTCCTAAAGGATGCGTACTTCCAAATCGCAGTCCATCCGTCTTTGAGGAAGTGCTTAAGATTCAGACTAGACAACAGAAAGTACAAGTTCAAGGTGCTGTGCTTCGGTCTTCCCACAGCACCAAAAGTTTTCACCAGAGCATTTACCCTAGTATCATCTTGGGCACACAGGATTGGCATTCGTCCCCTCAGTTATCAGGACGACTGGCTATTCCTAGCAGACTTAGTGTCAATCCTTCTTCAACACTGAGACAAACTTCTGAGACTTTGCTATGATCTGGGGATCATGGTAAATCTCGAGAAGTCCTCTCTGTTTCCTACACAGAGACTGGTATACTTAGGCATGATCATAGTTATCAATATTCACAAAACCTTCCCATCAGACGACAGGATAATAAGCATGAGAAAAGTCATGTTACGACCTCTTTGGCCGTAATACTGGTTCTTTATACTTCAATAATCACAGAACGTAGGCAGTAAGAAAGTACACAGGGAATGAGGAATGTGGAAACAAACCCCAGCATAAAATAAACAATATTTAATTATAAAATACACTTAATACTAAATAAGTCTTGTGAGAAAATTTAACAGTAAATATGAGCAATAACAATAACGGGCTCACAAGGATACCTAATATTTAAAAGCTTACCATAACAAAGCAAGGAAAGGTCATAACATGCCAAAGGCTCAAATAATAATAATACGGGCCCAATAATGAAAATCCACTAACATATAATTATAAGATTGAAGGAAGACTAGAGAAAATATAAACAGGAATTCCTTAAATCTCCTACCTAACCGTGTAGGTACTAAACTTGAAACTAATTCAAATAGATATTCTGAGGGGCAATAAATACCTAATACCGACAACTCATATAACCTACATATATATATATATATATATATATATATATATATATATATATATATATATATACATATATATATATATATATATATATATATATATATATATATAATTAATAATTAAATACGCAAATCCTCGCGTACAACGAAGTGCATAGGAGTTCACAGAGTCTCTTCAACCTCCCAACAGCTATACGGGGTAGCCCACAAATTGTCCAGGTAGACCCAGGGGTCGAGATGAATTCCGAGAGAGAACACAGGATAACCACCTCTTACCTGGCAATTGCCCCCCTACGAGTCTCCTCACGAGCACTTAGCTCTCTTGGAGAAGCAGCTAAAGACGGACAGGACAGTGGTTGACATAACGCCTTCTACGTGGCAGGACATCGACGACCACGTCTTCCGCCAAATCCTCCAGCAGGAATCAGGACTACAGGCGTCGCAAGTGACGATAACCTACGATATCACAGCCGTGATCAAAATCCATAATGCACATACTACGTAGATGGCTCAGCACATCTACGGAAAAACACTTCCAAGGGAGTTCCGTTGGAGTATTCCTCCAAAAAGGCGTAAGATAAATCTCCAGAAGGCTGCCAACAAAAGAGTGTGCGTCCAGAAGCTTATACAGGCTCGAACTCCCCTAGGCTGGCCTCCACTCACTGCACTACATTATTATTATTATTATTATTATTATTATTATTATTATTAAATGCTAAACTACAACCCTAGTTGGAAAAGCAGGATGCTATAAGCCAAGGGCTCCTAACAGGGAAAATAGCCCAGTGAGGAAAGGAAACAAGGAAGAATAAAACATTTCAAGAATAGCAACAACATAGAAATAAATATTTCCCACATAAACAATAAAAACTTCAACAAAACAAGATTAAGAGAAACTAGATAGAACAGTGTTACCATGTGTACCCTCAAGCAAGAGAACTCTAACCCAAGACAGTGGAAGACCGTGGTACTGAGGCTATAGCACTATCCAAGACTAGAGAACAATGGTTTGATTTTGGAGTGTCAATCATCTGGAAGAGCTGCTTACCATAGTCTCTTCTACCCTTACCAATAGGAAAGTAGCCACTGAACAATAACATTGCCGTAGTTAACCCCTTAGGTGAAGAAGAATTGTTTGGTAATTTCAGTGTTGTCAGGTGTATGAGGAAAGAGGAGAATCTGTAAAGAATAGTCCAGACTATTCGGTGTATGTGTAGGTAAAGGGAAAGAACCGTAACCAGAGAGAAGGATCAAATGTAGTACTGTCTGGCCAGTGAAAGGACCCCCTAACTCTCTAGCGGTAGTATCTCAACGGGCGGCTGATGCCCTTTCCAACTCGAAAATAAAATAAAAACAATCGTTAACACGATAGTTAGGCCAATTCATAACAAGAGGAGGAATCACTGGGCAAAACCACTGAACGTTACGTTAACGTAAAAAAAAATACAGCTGCTGAACTGAATATAAGAGAGCACTTAAAACTAAAGTACAAGGCTGATTTAAGAAGATAAACAAGCAATAAATTACTCTAATTTCACAGTTGCAAGACCTTTTCTCAGATGAGAAGAACTTCCAGCCCAATCGTAGTTACGTCTCCTTGTTCACCTTTCATCGCTGGCCCGTTTAGTTCCCAATGGTTGCCTTCGGATGAGATCCCTCCAGTTGCAACTCAAGTCCCAGTGGAATTAAGCTCACAACTCCCCGGACATTCAGATCCCCATGGGATCAGCGGAACTGGCAGACCTCCAGTGTTGGGTGACAGATGAAAATCTACGAAAAGGAGTGGACCTTCTCATCCTCCCCCCAGATTTGATGCTGTTCTCAGACGCATCAAAAAATGGTTGGGGGGCCCACGTGCTGCACCACATAACCTCAGGCCTCTGGTCAGAGTCAGAAAAGTACCTCCACATAAATCTCCTAGAGATGAAGGCTGCCCTTCAACAGTTCCAACAGTTCCTGTCAGGACAATCAGTGGTGGTGATGAGCGACAATACCACATTGGTGGCTTACATCAACTTTTTTTGGCAGCAAGTATCCCATGTGGCAGTAGAGATACTAAGATGGGACAAAATCTACTCGATACGACTATCGGCACGCTTTATTCTGGGCAAAATGAATGTGCTTGCTGACAATCTAAGCAGAGCATTTAAGATAATGAGTACGGAGTGGTCTTTGGATCCTCTAGTAGCCAAGAGAGTCCTGACTTTGTGTGGTTCTCCGACTGTGGACTCTTCACAACGGCCCTGAACTTCAGGCTCCCGCTGTATTGTTCCCCAGTCCCCGACCCCAAGCCTCTCGTGCAAGATGGTTTCCAACAACGGTGGGACATCGACATGTACGGGTATCCCCCGTTCTGTCTCTTGAGGAGGGTACTCAGCAAGACCAGAACATCGGTCAATCTTTCAATGACCCTCATAGCTCCGCTATGGCATCACGTAGAATGGTTTCCGGACCTTCTGCAACTCCTAACAGAACCTCCAATAGAACTCCCTCCACGACACAATCTACTCAAACAACCACACGCCAACATATTTCACAAAGCCGTAGCTTCGCTATGACTTCACAACTGGAGACTATCCAGCATCTCCTCTCTCAGAGAGGATTTTCGCAACAAGTTGCGATTAGGATGTCTGGATACCTGCGTCAGTGATCAGCAGCAGTCTACCAGGCAAAGTGGAAAGTCTTCTGTGGTTGGTGTCGTGGAAGGACTATCTCTCCACTCAATGCCACTATTCCAGCAATAGCGCAGGTCCTCGCGTATTTGAGTGAAGAAATGTGCTTATTTGTCTCGGCAGTGAAAGGCTATCGCTGAGCCTTAAGCCTCGCCTTCAGACTGAAAGGAATGGACATTTCTTCATTGCTAGAACTTTTTTTACTCATAAGGAATTATGAACTTACCTGCCCCCAGTCAGATGAGAGACCTCCCCCATGGTACGTGGTTCGAGTTCTCAGGTCTCTTAAAAGACCTCCATATGAACCATTACGCCAGGCAACCGATTGCCACCTTACTTGGAAGACGGTGTTTCTGCTAGTTTTGGCTTCGGCCAAACGAGTCAGTATCATACGACATCGCCCATTCAGGTTCGTCCCTGAGTTTATTGCTAAGACCCAGAACCAGGGAGTAGCGGATCTTCGATTCGACTTATTCCGGAAATCTAGTCTCTCTACTGTAACAGATGACCTAGACCATCTCTTGTATGCCTAGTGAGGAGTTTGAGACTTTATCCTAAGAGAACAGCCGCAGCCCATCCTAGTGTACCTGCACTATTCATCAGCACAGGAAGGACTAAGAGGAGGGTCACCAAGAACACCATCTCAGCGTGGATTCAAGAGAAACTATTCAGTGACGCAGGTTCTTCAAGCTGGGGCCTGGAAGCGTCAGGCCACTTTCACATCCCACTACCTGCAGGACGTGACCCACAGGAGACTTGATACGTTCTCTATCGGTCCTGTGGTGGCTGCACAACAGCTGGTTTAAAACCTCAAGCTCCTTCTTGGACAATTAGCAGAAGGTTGAGGGTATTGTTACCCCGTTTTAGTCTGTATGAATGAAAAGGTTTGATGGGTCGTTATCCTTTTTTTCATTTTCCCCTCCCTTGGGGAAAGCAGCACCAGGGTTCTCTGCATAGATGACATCAAACCACTGCAGGTAAACCTTGCTCCCCTTTGTATCTAGTATTAAGATTGATACTGTTGCGTTCCCATACCCTGATGAGGTGGTATTTGGAAAGTCCTAGTTCACAGATTTTCCTTCTAAAGAACTGGGAATAACTTTATCAGGACAGTCACACTTCTACATACCTCAACACACAGCTTGCGTAGGCCGCTGACCTTGCGTAGCAATGTTTTAGCGAAGCGCAGGTACTCCTTATTTCTTGAGTGCTGATACACTCAGATAAGGAGCCCCCACTTGAAAGCCAAAAGCCAGATTGGCTGTGACATCCACCCTTCCTAGTTGGTGAGTCACCCCTATTAAATAATGTGGTTTGTATTCCAGTTACGAAACAAATGACAAATTCGTAGATAATTTGTATTTTTCCCAACTATACAAATCTTAGCTATTTAAACAATCTTATTCGCCAGCCCTATCCCCCTTGAAGTCCTACCTCCAAGCAAAGTAAGCTCAATTACAGGTGTGGTAGGGGGAGCGGTAGCAAGCTACCCTCCCTTCCCCCCTTTAACTAGCAGTGTGGGTAGTTAACCTCTTGTTAAAAAGTAATGACTCGTCATTTCAGCTACGGCGAAAGTAATATCCCTATTAAATAGCTAAGGTTTTTATAGTTAGGAAAAATGCAAATTATATACGAATTCATCATGTTGTCAGGTGTATGAAGATAGTAGAAAATGTAGAAAGAATAGTCCTGATGACTTTGTATATGTGGGCAGAGATGAAAGAAGCTGTGACCAGTCTAATGTAGTACTGCTTTGCCAGTCAAAAAAAAAAGGAAAAAAAAGAAAGAAAGAAAAAAAAAACAATAACTCTGTAGTGGCACACCTACTATTTACAGGGACTGGTGGTTTATAGTATGGGGATCCTGGTTTCATCCAACTCCTTTAGGAGTTTATCACTTACCTCACAATACGAGTAAATGGAAGCCTTTAATGACTTGATTACCAAATCATAAATATTCTAAGTTTTTTAAAACCAGTACATCAAAAAGCTACAAAATTTTGATGTATGGTAATCCATATTTTTCTTAGCTATACAAACTCAAGTCATTTAGTGGCGTTACCGTTGGTGCAGCCTGTTACGACCAACTGAAGAATTACTGAGGTTCAGGCAACCGGTCGTGGTTGCACCACCAACCCTCTATATATGCTGGTATATGTTGGTTCTCATGGCTGAAAACTCACTCTAACCAGCCAGGACTTGCGTGATGATTGCAGCAGTCAGTATCTTCATGCTCATGTTACTGGACGACTAGCTTGTTCTTTTGCTGTTTTTGTAGTAGGGTCTTCAAGCGAAGGAGTCGATATTGTTTGTTGTCAGGAGCTCCTCCCTTTGGTAGTCTCTCCTCAGTCTCTTAGCCTTCCTGATAGAGGTAACCCCACGTCATTGTCTCAGGAGGATTTTCCTTTTTAAGGTAGTAGGTTGACCAGGGCTCCAACTACCCACGTATTGAGTTACTACAGTACTGCTGGAGAGGTATTAGGTCCCTTGACTGGCTAGAGTGTACTACATTGGACCCCTTACTCTGATTATTGCTCATTTCCCATTTCCTTACACATATTCAGAATAGTCTGGCCTATTCTTTACACATTCTCTTATGTCCTCATGCACAATAAAATACTGAGATTACCATACAGGTCTTCTTCACAGTAGAGATTAACTGCTGTACAATAATTGCTCAGCCGCTATTATTTTCTTAAAATATGGTAGATTAGATTCTTTTGCTGTGGTAAGCAGCTCTGCTAAGAGAAGGACACTCCAAAATCAAAATCGTTGTTCTCTTGTCTTAGATTGTGCCATAGGCTAGGTACCAAGGTCTTCCACTGACTTGGGTTAGAGTTCTCTTTATTGAGGGTACAATCGGGCACACTATACTATCATTTTTTTTTCCTTCTTCTTGCTCTTTCGAAATGTTGCTGTAGGCTGGCTCAATAAAAGGGCAATGGATGCCTGGTAGTCTATCAAAAGGTCTTTTCCTTATCGGTTTCATTTTTCTTTGAAAAACCATCCTTACTGCCCTACATTCAGTTGAAGTGACTATCCTGGATGATATTCAAAATTGCATGGTGTATCGGCTCCGCAATGGTAACCAGTTTCTTCCGACTTTTTATCGATAGTCTATGAGATTTATTGATCAGTTTATTCATATTTCTGTTCCTATTGTTTTTCCTCTTTATGGTCAATTTAATTTTTATGATGTATCTTTTTTTTATTACCATCAATGCTAAGGCTGTCTGGAGACACTGAGCAGAATCCAGGAGCAGTATGTCCTAGACACCATTAATGTCGTCTGCTGTATTGCAATATTCGTAGTCTTTACACAAATATGCAAGACCTTACAGTTGTGTCCAGTCACTATGATATGCTTTTTGCTTCGAAACTTTGGTTTCTAGTATGAGGCTCTCATATAAGGTCCGTATAACCTGTTTTATGATGCCAGTCATTGTGAAACTGGATACCATTGCTAGTGACTGGGGAATAATGGTGTATATTAGGACTGAGTAATCTGCTTCTCATAAGTCCTGCTATGAAAGTGAATGTTATGAGATTCATGCAATAAAAGTTTGTGGTAGGCATTACAACTTATATTTGTTTTTGATCTACCAGAATCAAAAAATGGATTATTCAAGCATTGACTGTCTTCTTACCATTATGGCTAAGATACAATATTATGAAGATTCCTCTTGAATTTTTGTTGGTGATTTAACTGCTCACCAGAGGGAGTGGTTAAATTTTGTTTGTCCTACTGATCGCTATGGCTTCAGAGCTTTGGACCTAGCCTCTGAACCAGGTTGTGAGTAAATCTTAAATGAAGCTACCCAATGGTATGGACCGACTCCCCTGGAGTTAAAACAACGAAGTCTGGTTTTGCAGTTTGGACATCTGATCAAACCTTGATTTCATTACTTGTGAAGACTGATTCATACTCGTAGATGGCATTTTGAGTGATCTTTTAGGATTGAATTGGTCACAATTTTATAATAGTATTGATCTTGTTTCTTGGAATAATTGATAGGCGTTTCCCCCTCTTGAGGGCTAAGGTACCGATTGAATCACAAACCATGGTTCAATGATGACTGTAGACTTGAACATTTGGAGATGCAGGAGGCATATCATCTTTGGAAGGGTAAAACATCATATTTGACTATAAATAGCTATACTCAGCTTAGAACTATTGCTCAATAATTTTATGTTTCAGCTGAAAAGGAATACATTTCAGCCACAAAAGAGATTCTTTTTGGTAAGACCAAGAAACATGGATATTGGACCACCATTAAATCTGTACTATCAGCTGTAGATGCAACAGATCCTCCTTCACTTAAGCTAGATGTTTTTGTCCCTCTCTGTGTAAAGGAAATGACAATACTATTGGCTAATGGGTTTGACAGTAAGCGGAATAATGAGAAACTTTATCTCCCTCATTCCTGTTTTTCTGAGGCTATACTAAAAACTAGTTTAGCTTTTCTATTACTTGAAATTAAAGCACTCTTGATAGACCTTGAATTTTATTGAGGTGTAGACCAAAATTATATTTCCCCATTGGTTTTGTAAGGAAAGCAGAGTTCTTAGTTCGAAAGTTACGTTTTCTTTTACGCATGTTAGCAGGAAGAGCAGCTTGTAGAGCTGTTACTATTTAAATGTGTTTCTGGTAGCTAAAGTCCCACTGATTACCACACAATTTCTTATCCTCCTTTTTTTTATAAAGTTTTTTAACGTTGTTTCTAGGCCAAACTTTTAAATTGGCTTGCTTCAGGTAATCGTCTGTTCCCTAGTTTGTAATTTCGTTTTCGTGAAAGCCTTGTAGCATGCGATGCCCTTCTTACAATCTTCAATGCTGTACAGAAATCCCTTGATTTTTGTCAGGAAGCTCGTATGATTGGCCTTGATTTTAGTGCTCTCTTTTTCCATGTTAATCATGAGTCCCTTGTTTTCAAACTCCAACAGTTAGGAGTGGGTGGGTAGTTTCTCAACATCATTATTGAATTTTTAAGTAATTGATCGAAAAAAATTATTGTTGATGGGCACCATAGAGAGTATGAAAATGTATATCTGGTGTGCTTCAAGATAGTGTTCTTGGCACACTACTTTTCAAACAATATACACAAAAAATGTGTTTTTTTTCAGAAACAAGCTCGTTGCATAATTAGTTGATACTGCTCTCTCTACATGAGTTCCAACTCCTAGATGTAGATCTGGGGTTGCTGAATCCTTTAATAGAGATCTAGTTATAATCCGTTCATGGTGGAAATTATGGGGCATTAAGTTGAATCCTAACAAAACTCAAGTATAGTTGTAAGTAGATCAGGGTCAGTTACTACTCAACATCCGGATCACAGCCTTGATAAGGTTTCTACAACTCTGAGTGAATCTAAAAATTTTACGTATGATTCCCGGCGGCAAGTATACTTTTGAAAAATACATTAGGCCTGTGACTCCTTTAATATCACCAAAAAAACTCTTTTTCAGAGTTTTATAAGGTTCTCGGTAACCAATCTATTCTTAAAAAATGTTTCATTCTACCCAGTTTCGAGTATTATTCTCCTGTCTGCTCTTCAGCTGCTCATTTTCATTTTCATTTTTGGATAGGAACTTACGAGCTATTGAAATTTTCATTCCTGATCTAGATACTAATCTCTGGCACCATAGTTCAGGTACTCCGTTATGCATGTTGCGTAAGATTTTTCATAATTATGACCATACTTTACATAATCTCCCCAAATAGTACCATATTGTTCGTATTACTTAGTATACAGTTAATTCTAATATTCAGACTTTCCACTTTATTAGTCTTAATACTACCCAAGCTCTTGTCTTTGTGTGATTTCGCCTGGGGCTCTGATCCCGAGGTTGTTGAGAGAATCCAGACATTAATGTATCAAAAATATATATGGCTTATTTGGATATATAAAACACGTCTAAATGTGCAAAATTTATCATTAATTGAATGCCAAGTAACAATTTACCAATTAGCTACGATGGTGAAGATGGGTTGATTTCAATTTTAAGAACAAAATACCTGAATTCGACAGTTAAAAGTACAAAAGAATTGTCATTGACTTTTATCTTTCTTCGTGGCCAAGTGGCTTAGTCACTGTCTATACAAGCTTGCCGACCAGGGTTCGATTCCCGGCCGGAGCCAAGCTCTTGTCTTTGTGTGATTTCGCCTGGGGCTCTGATCCCGAGGTCGTTAAGAGAATCCAGACATTAATGTA
>NC_090753.1:18143924-18148924 GCF_036898095.1 Palaemon carinicauda
AGTCTGGATGGGCAACACAGTGCCCTCACTTAGTTTGTAGTACAGTATGTAACTACACACTCACCCTGGAATTAATCGTCCCAATTAAGACCACTGTTCCTCGCAGAGTTAAACAGTAGGGTTAACACCGCGACCCACTGCTACCACAGATCTCTTTTAGTTCCTCTACTTGCTTCGCATAGTGGCGAAAGAACACTCTGGAAGACTTCCAGCCAGTGTATGAACGGAGATGTTCAAAATCCATGCAATTAAAGAAATTTAAGAATGAGGCAACTTTCCTCGGATCGTGACCTGCGGGTGTGTTGTCAGGATCCGCTCTGCGAATAAAATATGTGATTTTTGCTCTGAGTTGATTCAGAGATAAATTTGAGCCTGATGTTTCTCCCCTGAATAGTTGACCACCCTTGAAGTCTGAAGTTCTATGAAGATAGACCTTTAGGCATTCTACTGGACATAGAGATGCATCTTCTTTCAGAGGGCAGATTCTCCAGGGACCCCATCTGTTGGTGGGTAACTCATTCTTGGCGAGAAACGTAGGATCCGGAAACAGGTTCAGTTCTTCCCCATCCAGGAACTGAACACGACCTGCCTCTCTCGAGAGGCTACAATTTCACTAACCCTGGCCCCGGACGCGAGTGCAAATTAGGAAAATAACTTTTTGTGTCAAATCCTTTAACGCACATTCTTCATTGCTCAACAGAGAAGCGAAATGAAGAACTTGTCTAAAGACCATGAAATGGGCTTTGGAGGTGCTGAGGGTCTGAGCCTAGCACAGGCTTTCGGGACTTTATTAAAGATCTCGTTACCTAGGTCGACCTGGAAGGCATATAGAATGGGTCTTGTCAAAGCAGACTTACACGCTGAAATCGTGTTCGCTGCCAACCCTTGACCATGGAGGTGGGGAAAAAAGATAAGCAGAAGTCTGTCAAGATCTCCTGCGGAATCTTCACCTTGACAAAAGGCCACCCATTTTCTCCAAGATGACTCATATTGCCTTCTAGTAGATTTGCATTTATATTCCTCAATGAAGTCTATACTGGCTTTCGAAATCCCGAAACGCTTTCTCACCGCTAGGGAGAGAAAATCATGAACTGCAGGGTCCGGGTTTTCTGTAATGAAGCGCAGACAGTTGACTTCTGGACTCGCTGGGTCAGAACTGGATCTGGTAGTGGTACAAACTTCAGCTACAGTTCCAATGCCAGGAGGAACCACACGCTGTTCGGCCACTTGTGGGCCACTATTGCCGCTACCCTTTGAAGGATCTCAGTTTGTTGAGGACCCTCAACAGAAGGTTGTGAGGAGGGAACAGATAAATCTTGGACCATCTGTTCCAGTCGAGGGACATCGCGTCCACTGCTTCCGCTAAGGGGTCCTCGTACGGGGCACGTACAGGGGCAACTTCTTGTTGTCTTTCGTCGCAAAGAGGTCTATCTGCAGTTCTGGGACTGATTCAGAATGAAGGAGAATGATCCTGCGTCTAAGGACCATTCCGACTCTATCGGTGTGAACCTGGATAGAGCGTCCGCTGTCACATTGCGGACTCCTTGAAGGTGAACTGCCGACAGGTACCACTTCTTCTTTTCCGCCAATCGGAAGACGGCCAACATCACCTGGTTGAGAGGTGGTGACCTCGATCCTTGTCAATTCAAGTATCTTACAACTACCTCGCTGTCTATTACCACTTTATGTGGAACGAATGACGCGGGGAGACTTTCTTTAAGGTAAGGAGCACTGCCCCAGCTTCTAGAAAGTTTTATGAGAAAGGTCTTGAATAGCCTGGACCAAGTCCCCTGGACTTTTTTCCGATGAGAGTGACCTCCCCATCCCTCCTTTGAGGCGTCTGAGTGAATCGTCACCGACGGGGGAGGTGGCTGAAGAAGAACCTGACTTCTTTAGATGTCTGGCTTGGGACCAAGGCCTGAGAAGAGTACTTAGCCGAAGCGGCTGGTCTTCTCAGATCTCTTCACGCGTTTGATGCATAACTTCTCCAAACTCCGATTGCATCCTTTAGCTGTGCTCTTAGCACTGGGTCTGTCACCGAAGCAAACTGGAGAGAGCGCAGTACTCTCTCCTGCTCGTGTCTTGATATCCTTTCGGAATCTTGAAGTCTCTTGACAGAACCCGCTATCTCCTTCCTTTTCTTCGCTGGGGTGGAGAAACGGTGTGACAAAAGGTCCCAGTGGATCTTAGCCACTGGAACTTTTGAGATGGAGAAAGTCGAGACTTTTTCTGTTGATCTTGAAGCCTAGGTACTCTAGGAACTGGATCACTGACTGGAAGCTTGCAAGCATTCTGTCTCGGATGCTGCCCACACCAACCAGTCGTCCAGGTAGGCTACTACCTGAATTCCCTTTAGGCAAAATTGTTTGAGAGCTACGCTCGCAAGCTTCGTAAAAATCCTTGGGGCTATGTTTAGCCCGAATGGCATGGCCCCGAAGGCGTATAGTCTTCGCTGTAGCCTGAACCCTAGGTAGGGGGAGAGTCGATGGCTAATTGGAATGTGCTAGTAGGCATCTGACAAGTCTATAGAGACGGAATATGCCCTCTTGGGCAGTAAAGTCCTTATGTGTTGCAGTGTTAGCATTTTGAATTTGCAATTCACTATGAACTTGTTAAGTGGCGACAAGTCCAGAATGACTCTGAGCTTTTCCGAGTCTTTCTTGGGAACACAAAACAGCCTCCCTTAGAAATTGATGGGCTTCACCCTTTTTCTCCAACCGTTCTTGAACGTACTCCTCCATAACGGGGGTGGAGTGTTGGAAAAACCGAAGGTACGGGGGTGGAGTGCTGTACCAGCTCCCGCCCAATCCATTCTTGAGTAGGCTGTGGGCCCAGGGATCGAAGGTCCACCGATCCCGAAATTTCAGAAGTCTCCCTCCTACCGGTATCACCTCACTTGGACTGCCGTCCTGAGGTCTTGCCTTCCTGACCACGACCACCCCTGAATCCCCTTCCCCTTGAGGGGCGTCAAGACGAGCCTCTGGCTGCTCCTCTAGGCTTTGCTCGGAAGGAAGTAGACTGCCCTTCGAACGCTGGGGTGAAAGCCGTGGACTGTGTCGACACGGCCTGGGGTACCCACTGAAAGGTGGTCGGGGTTTGTGCCACGATCTGGGGCACTGGGGGCAATGGCAATTGCAGTTGCTGTTGCTGTCTAAGAGGCTTGGCTGGCCGAGACGGTAGCCTAGTCCTCATAGTCTTCCTCTTTGGTTGAGGACCCTCATCCGGGGAAGACTTTCTTTTGATAGCCAGGTCCCACTTCTGGAGAAGGTTTCTATTCTCCAAGGTGGCTTTATCAAAAACTTCTTTGACCAAGTCGGTAGGGAAAAAGGTCTTTTCCCCAAATGTTGGAGGAGATTAGTTTCTTTAGCTCGTGCCTCACTGTAGCCGAGGTAAACACGAACTCCCTACAAGCTCTCCTTGCCTTGACGAAGCCATAAAGGTCCTTCGTCACTGTGGCCAGATGAGGCTTGGCCACTACCATGAACATTTCATGGACCTTGGGGTCACTTGCCATCGTCTCGAGAGTAGTCTGAAGAGACATTGAGGCAGTCAGTCTTTCTTTTGTATCGAACTCACTTCGCAAAAGAAAGTCAGACAGCTTAGGGAGGTCCTTGCCGAACTGACGTCCGGCAATATCAGCCTCCAACTTTCCCACTTAGAACGTAAGATGGACGTCCTTCCAATCTTTGTGGTCCATAGGCAGGGCCAGCGACAAGGGTTTACACTCCTCTAGGGAGGGGCAAGACTTGCCGGCCTCGATTGCTTTTAGTACAGCCAGAAACCCTTTCTGTAAAAGGGGGAAGGCTCTAGTAGGCGAGGACACAAAGGAAGGGAGCTTCCTATTCAATGCAGCTACCTTTGAGTTAGAGAAGCCCCTCTCTTTCATCGAAGATGAAAGTAGAGCTTGAGCCTTAGCATGGTCATCACTATGACCTCCTTCGGCTCTGCCTCCTCCTTTGAAGCTGGTTCCTTCCTCAGCCGGACATAACAGTCCGGATATGGTGCCTTGCTGGGCCAGAATTCCACCCTCCAGGGGAACTGAGCCCAGCATATCCGAGATGACGATCTTTCCAGTCGTCATCGACATGTGCTCAGCATTCCTCCATGGGTTAGCATCCGAGCACAAAGGAAGGTCTTTCACATTGAGCTTTTCTGGGGCCCATGTGATTCTGCAAGGCACTGCATTCGCAGTTCCATTGCAGCCGCCTTCTCCTGATTCTCCTTCTGCATTTGTTGGATCATTCCAACAATAGAAGAGAGGGCCTGTCCCAGCTCTACTGGGAGACCGGCCGATGTAGAGGGACTTGAACTTCATCCTGGGCTTCTGCAAGGAGGTCTTCCTCCTGACACCCGTCCACATCAGATATCCTGTCATTTAGCTGGATGTCTTGCATCGCGACCGCGACTTCAGCATCCACCTGGATCTGAACTTAGGGGATCTCCTCTTGAGGCTGGGGAATCACTGCATCAGCTGATGCCTTAGGGAAAAGATACGCCCTCATCTTCTCACTTGGAAGATAAGGGCCAGAAGTGTACTTTTGGAAGCCCCTTACCCAGGTACGAAGCTTCTTCCTAGCTATTTAAATGTCTCATTAATCAGGTTAGTGCACAAAGTACATACCTGAGGGTCCCAATACCGGAGATCATCCTTGGAGACAGCGTATGCTGCGTGTCTCCTACAAAACTCATGTCCGCAGAGGTTCTTGCTGCTGACATTGCAGAAAGCACTTCCCCACTTCGGAGTGTCCTTCTGTAAAGAGAAGAAATTTCCATGAGTATCAAGTGAACTATGTATCACTGGATATGCATAGTATAGCATAACAATTCAGAAATTAAAGACACACACTTGTGTTTCCCTCACAACCCATTGCTGCAGCCTTCCAGATAATAAAATCAAAATGGTTTATCTCTACTAGAGTAACCAGTGCAAAGTTTCCAGAGGAAACAGGTGGAGCTCACACCTAGGCAATGATTTTAAAATCCGGGATAATAGACAGGGA
>NC_090753.1:18154288-18174288 GCF_036898095.1 Palaemon carinicauda
CCCTTTTTGAGTTTTCATGATATACCAGAAAAAAACTTAACACAATTAGTCGACACTTGCTCTTGCACTAGACCATGGTGCAAGGTATCTCCAGCAAATGTTTTAAAGCAATTAATGGAATGGTTCATGAAATCTTGAAGAGTAATCTTTTTAAATGCTCACTTCTTTGTGCATAGAGAGCGCGGCATGTAACTGCCAATTTTTTTTTTTTTTTCATTTATACTTCCGCCATATGGGTTATAATTTACCTTAGGTCATGTTTGAAGGGAAACGCTTTATCAGCGATCAATTACCGGAGAAGAATAAGAAGCATAATAGTGATAACAATAGAACTCTCCTTATGTGGAGTTTCAAAATTAATAATAATAATAATAATAATAATAATAATAATAATAATAATAATAATAATAATTATAATAATGTGAACCCGGTTGTTGCTACAGCATGTAGCTGTGTTTGAGCAACATGTTCCGATAGTAAGAGCCTGTATGGAGAGAGAGAGAGAGAGAGAGAGAGAGAGAGAGAGAGAGAGAGAGAGAGAGAGAGAGAGAGAGAGAGAGAGGGAGGGTTATTTCCATTCATAAAGAGGGAGTGGTTATTACTATTTTAAACGTGACAATGCAATAACTGTTCAAACTTTTTATCTTGTATCATTTATGTTTTAAATATAAGCAAATGCTACATTTATAGATTGAAAAGTCTATAAAAAAGTAAATTTCGGCTATTGATGATTGGAAGAAAATTAGCAGAAAAATTAGATTTATTTAAATAATTCTGTCAGAGATACAAATTAATTTCCTTTGATGCACGAGTGACTGTTAATTTTCCTTCCATAAAAGAAAAAGAAAAGAAAAACACCTGGCTTGAATTAAATTTATGTTTCATAATTGTTCTATATATTCATAATCTGACATCCTTTGAACTCAATAGAGAAAAAAAACAAACATGATATTATTACTTAATTCAAATTTATGATACAGAATTAGAAATAAATTCATGTCAGCTCATAGTTGAGTAAATATTGAGAGTGTTTCCCTATTTGCCAATACATTTCCAAAATGCAAGAACAGGCTTCTGTCATATATACAGCACATGTGCATTATGAATGTAACTTTAGCAAACACAGGGAAAGAGACATGCGGGTGCAACACACACAGACCCACACACGCTCACACACATACACACACAGATATATATATATATATATATATATATATATATATATATATATATATATATATATATATATATATATATATATATATATATATATATATATATATATATATATATATATATATATATATATATTCATATATATACATATATAAATATATATATATATATATACATATATATATATATATATATATATATATATATATATATATATATATATATATATATATATATATATATATATATGATAAATTTTGCACATTTAGACGTGTTTCATATATTAAAAAAGCCATATATATTTGATACATTAATGTCTGGATTCTCTTAACGACCTCGGGATCAGAGCCCCAGGCGAAATCACACAAAGACAAGAGCTTGGGTCCGGGCGGGAATCGAACACTGGTTGGCAAGCTTGTATAGACAGTGACTAAGCCACTTGGCCACGAAGAAAGATAAAAGTCAATGACAATTCTTCTGTACTTATACCTGTCGAATTCAGGTATTTTGTACATAGAATTGAAATCAACCCATCTTCACCATCGTAGCTAATTGGTAGTTTGTTACTTGGCATTCAATTAATGATAAATTTAGCACATTTAGACGTGTTTTATATATTTAAATAAGCCATATATATTTTTGATATATTAATGTCTGGATTCTCTTAACGACCTCGGGATCAGAGTCCCAGGCAAAATCACACAAAGACGAGAGCTTGGGTGCGGCCGGGAATCGAAGAATTGTCATTGACTTTTATCTTTCTTGGGGGCCAAGTGGCTTAGTCACTGTCTATACAAGCTTGCCGACCAGGGTTCGATTCCCGGCCGGACCCAAGCTCTTGTCTTTGTGTGATTTCGCCTGGGGCTCTGATCCCGAGGTCGTTAAGAGAATCCTGACATTAATGTATCAAAAATATATATGGCTTATTTGAATATATAAAACATGTCTAAATGTGCAAAATTTATCATTAACTGAGTGCCAAGTAACAAACTACCAATTAGCTACCAATTAGCTACTACAAAGGTAGTAAAGCATGTGTTAGAGTAGGAAATGAAGTGAGTGATTGGTTTCCGGTGAGAGTGGGGCTGAGACAGGAATGTGTGATGTCGCCGTGGTTGTTTAACTTGTATGTTGATGGAGTGGTGAGAGAGGTGAATGCTCGAGTGCTTGGACGAGGATTAAAACTGGTAGGCGAGAATGACCTTGAATGGAAGGTAAATCAGTTGTTGTTTGTGGATGATACTGTACTGGTAGCAGACACAGAAGAGAAGCTTGACCGACTAGTGACAGAATTTGGAAGGGTGTGTGAGAGAAGGAAGTTGAGAGTTAATGTGGGTAAGAGTAAGGTTATGAGATGTACGAGAAGGGAAGGGGGTGCAAGGTTGAATGTCATGTTGAATGGAGAGTTACTTGAGGAGGTGGATCAGTTTAAGTACTTGGGGTCTGTTGTTGCAGCAAATGGTGGAGTGGAAGCAGATGTACGTCAGAGAGTGAATGAAGGTTGCAAAGTGTTGGGGGCAGTTAAGGGAGTAGTAAAAAATAGAGGGTTGGGCATGAATGTAAAGAGAGTTCTATATGAGAAAGTGATTGTACCAACTGTAATGTATGGATCGGAGTTGTAGGGAATGAAAGTGATGGAGAGACAGAAATTTAATGTGTTTGAGATGAAGTGTCTAAGGAGTATGGCTGGTGTATCTCGAGTAGATAGGGTTAGGAATGAAGTGGTGAGGGTGAGAACGGGTGTAAGAAATGAGTTAGCGGCTAGAGTGGATATGAATGTGTTGAGGTGGTTTGGCCATGTTGAGAGAATGGAAAATGGTTGTCTGCTAAAGAAGGTGATGAATGTAAGAGTTGATGGGAGAAGTACAAGAGGAAGGCCAAGGTTTGGGTGGATGGATGGTGTGAAGAAAGCTCTGGGTGATAGGAGGATAGATGTGAGAGAGGCAAGAGAGCGTGCTAGAAATAGGAATGAATGGCGACCGATTGTGACGCAGTTTCGGTAGGCCCTGCTGCTTCCTCCAGTGCCTTAGATGACCGCGGAGGTAGCAGCAGTAGGGGATTCAGCATTATGAAGCTTCAGCTGTGGTGGATAATGTGGGAGGTTGGGCTGTGGCACCCTAGCAGTACTAGCTGAACTCGGTTGAGTCCCTGGTTAGGCTGAAGGAACGTAGAGAGTAGAGGTCCCCTTTTTGTTTTGTTTCTTTGTTGATGTCGGCTACCCCCCAAAATTGGGGGAAGTGCCTTTGGTATATGGATGGATTATTATTATTATTATTATTATTATTATTATTATTAAGGAGAAAAATGGAGGAAATAAACTTCATGAGAAGTACTGAAAAAGGGAATCAAAATACTCTAATAACAGTAAAAATATTTAAACAGATCTTTCATATCTACTATATAAGAAAAACAAATATATTAACCCATGCAATATACAAACATATGCTGGAATTTTAAACGTTTGATTCGACTACCCGATTAAGAAGATTCTTTCCCAACCTAATCACAGCTGAAATTAAATACTGTGTAGTATTAAGACTAACAAAGTGGAAAGCCTGAATATTAGAATTAACTGTATACTAAGTAATACGAACAATATGGTACTATTCGGGGAGATTATGTAAAGTATGGTCATAATTATGAAAAATCTTACGCAACATGCATAACGGAGTACCTGAACTATGGTGCCAGAGATTAGTATCTAGATCAGAAATGAAAATTTCAATAGCTCGTAAGTTCCTATCCAAAAATGAAAATGAAAATGAGCAGCTGAAGAGCAGACAGGAGAATAATACTCGAAACTGGTTAGAATGAAACATTTTTTAAGAATAGATTGGTTACCGAGAACCTCATAAAACTCTGAATAAGAGGTTTTTTGGTGCTATTGAAGGAGTCACAGGACTAATGTATTTTTCAAAAGTATACTTGCCGCCGGGAATCATACGTAAAATTTTTAGATTCACACAGAGTTGTAGAAACCTTATCAAGGCTGTGATCCGGATGTTGAGTAGTAACTGACCCTGATCTACTTACAACTATAATTGAGTTTTGTTAGGATTCAACTTAATGCCCCATAATTTCCACCATGAATGGATTATAACTAGATCTCTATTAAAGGATTCAGCAACCCCAGATCTACATCTAGGAGTTGGAACTCATGTAGAGAGAGCAGTATCAACTAATTATGCAACGAGCTTGTTTCTGAACAAACCACATTTTTTGTGTATATTGTTTGAAAAGTAATGTGCCAAGAACACTATCTTGAAGCACACCAGATATACATTTTCATACTCTCTATGGTGCCCATCAACAATAACTTTTTTCGATCAATTACTTAAAAATTCAATAATGATGTTGAGAAACGACCCACCTACTCCTAACTGTTGGAGTTTGAAAACAAGGGACTCATGATTAACATAGAAAAAGAGAGCACTAAAATCAAGGCCAATCATACGAGCTTCCTGACAACAATCAAGAGATTTCTGTACAGCATTGAAGATTGTAAGAAGGGCATCGCATGCTACAAGGCTTTCACGAAAACGAAATTACAAACTAGGGAACAGACGATTACCTGAAGCAAGCCAATTTAAAAGTTTTGCCTAGAAACAACGTTAAAAAACTTTATAAAAAAAAGGAGGATAAGAAATTGTGTGGTAATCAGTGGGACTTTAGCTACCAGAAACACATTTAAATAGTAACAGCTCTACAAGCTGCTCTTCCTGCTAACATGTGTAAAAGAAAACGTAACTTTCGAACTAAGAACTCTGCTTTCCTTATAAAAACCAATGGGGAAATATAATTTTGGTCCACACCTCAATAAAATTCAAGGTCTATCAAGAGTAGAAAAGCTAAACTAGTTGTTAGTATAGCCTCAGGAAAACAGGAATGAGGGAGATAAAGTTTCTCATTATTCCGCTTACTGTCAAACCCATTTCCTTTACACAGAGAGGGACAAAGACATCTAGCTTAAGTGAAGGAGGATCTGTTGCATCTACAGATGATAGTACAGATTTAATGGTGGTCCAATATCCATGTTTCTTGGTCTTACCAAAAAGAATCTCTTTTGTGGCTGAAATGTATTCCTTTTCAGCTGAAACATAAAATTATTGAGCAATAGTTCTAAGCTGAGTATAGCTATTTATAGTCAAATATGATGTTTTACCCTTCCTAAGATGATATGCCTCCTGCATCTCCAAATGTTCAAGTCTACAGTCATCATTGAACCATGGTTTGTGATTCAATCGGTACCTTAGCCCTCAAGAGGTGGAAACGCCTATCAATTATTCCAAGAAACAACAAGATCAATACTATTATAAAATTGTGACCAATTCAATCCTAAAAGATCACTCAAAATGCCGTCTACGAGTATGAATCAGTCTTCACAAGTAATGAAATCAAGGTTTGATCAGATGTCCAAACTGCAAAACCAGACTTCCTTGTTTTAACACCAGGGGAGTCGGTCTATACCATTGGGTAGCTTCATTTAAGATTTACTCACAACCTGGTTCAGAGGCTAGGTCCAAAGCTCTGAAGCCATAGCGATCAGTAGGACAAAAAAAATTTAACCACTCCCTCTGGTAAGCAGTGAAATCACCAACAAAAATTAAAGAGGAATCTTCATAATATTGTATCTTACCCATAATGGTAAGAAGACAGTCAATGCTTGAATAATCCATTTTTTGATTCTGGTAGATCAAAAACGAATATAAGTTGTAATGCCTACCACAAACTTTTATTGCATGAATCTCATGACATTCACTTTCATAGCAGGACTTATGAGAAGCAGGTTACTCAGTCCTAATATACACCATTATTCCCCAGTCACTAGCAATGGTATCCAGTTTCACAATGACTGGCATCATAAAACAAGTTATACGGACCTTAGATGAGACCCTCATACTAGAAACCAAAGTTTCGAAGCAAAAAGCATATCATAGTGACTGGACACAACTGTAAGGTCTTGCATATTTGTGTAAAGACTACGAATATTGCAATACAGCACACGACATTAATGGTGTCAAGGACATACTGGTCCTGGATTCTGCTCAGTGTCTCCAGACAGCCTAAGCATTGATGGTAATAAAAAAAAGATACATCATAAAAAATAAATTGACCATAAAGAGGAAAAACAACAGTAACAGAAATATGAATAAACTGATCAATAAATCTCATAGACTATCGATAAAAAGTCGGAAGAAACTGGTTACCATTGCGGAGCCGATACACCATGCAATTTTGAATATCATCCAGGATAGTCACTTCAACTGAATGTAGGGCAGTAAGGATGGTTTTTCAAAGAAAAATGAAACCGATAAGGAAAAGACCTTTTGGTAGACTACCAGGCATCCATTGCCCTTTTATTGAGCCAGCCTACAGCAACATTTCGAAAGAGCAAGAAGAAGGAAAAAAAAATTTATAGTGTAGTGTGCCCGATTGTACCCTCAATAAAGAGAACTCTAACCCAAGTCAGTGGAAGACCTTGGTACCTAACCTATGGCACAATCTAAGACAAGAGAACAACGATTTTGATTTTGGAGTGTCCTTCTCTTAGCAGAGCTGCTTACCACAGCTAAAGAATCTAATCTACCATATTTTAACAAAATAATAGCGGCTGAGCAATTATTGTACAGCAGTTAATCTCTACTGTGAAGAAAACCTGCATGGTAATCTCAGTATTTTAAAGTGCATGAGGACATAGGAGAATGTGTAAAAAATAGGCCAGACTATTCTGAATATGTGTAAGGAAATGGGAAATGAGCAATAATCAGAGTAAGGGGTCCAATGTAGTACACTCTGGCCAGTCAAGGGACCTAATACCTCTCCAGCAGTACTCTAGTAACTCAATACGTGGGTAGTTGGAGCCCTGGTCAACCTACTACCTTAAAAAGGAAAATCCTCCTGAGACAATGACGTGGGGTTACTTCTATCAGGAAGGCTAAGAGACTGAGGAGAGACCGCCAAAGGGAGGAGCTCCTGACAACAAACAATATCGACTCCTTCGCTTGAAGACCCTACTACAAAAACAGCAAAAGAACAAGCTAGTCGTCCAGTAACATGAGCATGAAGATCCTGACTGCTGCAATCATCACGCAAGTCCCGGCTGGTTAGAGTGAGTTTTCAGCCATGAGAACCAACATATACCAGCATATATAGAGGGTTGGTGGTGCAATCACGACCGGTTGCCTGAACCTCAGTAATTCTTCAGTTGGTCGTAACAGGCTGCACCAACGGTAACGCCACTAAATGACTTGAGTTTGTATAGCTAAGAAAAATATGGATTACCATATATCAAAATTTTGTAGCTTTTTGATATACTGGTTTTAAAAAACTTAAAATATTTATGATTTGGTAATCAAGTCATTAAAGGCTTCCATTTACTCGTATTGTGAGGTAAGTGATAAACTCCTAAAGGAGTTGGATGAAACCAGGAACCCCATACTATAAACCACCAGTCCCTGTAAAGAGTAGGTGTGCCACTACAGAGTTATTGTTTTTTTTTCTTTCTTTCTTTTTTTTTCCTTTTTTTTTTTGACTGGCAAAGCAGTACTACATTAGACTGGTCACAGCTTCTTTCGTCTCTGCCCACATATACAAAGTCATCAGGACTATTCTTTCTACATTTTCCACTATCTTCATACACCTGACAACATGATGAATTCGTATATAATTTGCATTTTTCCTAACTATACAAACCCTAGCTATTTAATAGGGGTATTACTTTCGCCGTAGCTGAAATGACGAGTCATTATTTTTTAACAAGAGGTTAACTACCCACACTGCTAGTTAAGGGGGGGAAGGGAGGGTAGCCTTCTACCACTCCCCCTACCACACCTGTAATTGAGCTTACTTTGCTTGGAGGTAGGACTTCAAGGGGGATAGGGCTGGCGAGTAAGATTGTTTAAATAGCTAAGATTTGTATAGTTGGGAAAAATACAAATTATCTACGAATTTGTCATTTGTTTTGTAACTGGAATACAAACCACATTATTTAATAGGGGTGACTCACCAACTAGGAAGGGTGGATGTCACAGCCAATCTGGCTTTTGGCTTTCAAGTGGGGGCTCCTTATCTGAGTGTATCAGCACTCAAGAAATAAGGAGTACCTGCGCTTCGCTAAAACCTTGCTACGCAAGGTCAGCGGCCTACGCAAGCTGTGTGTTGAGGTATGTAGAAGTGTGACTGTCCTGATAAAGTTATTCCCAGTTCTTTAGAAGGAAAATCTGTGAACTAGGACTTTCCCAATACCACCTCATCAGGGTATGGGAACGCAACAGTATAAATCTTAATACTAGATACAAAAGGGAGCAAGGTTTACCTGCAGTGGTTTGATGTCATCTATGCAGAGAACCCAGGTGCTGCTTTCCCCAAGGGAGGGGAAAATGAAAAAAAGAATAAGGACCCATCAAACCTTTTCATTCATGCAGACTAAAACGGGGTAACAATGCCCTCAACCTTCTGCTAATTGTCCAAGAAGGAGCTTGAGGTTTTAAACCAGCTGTTGTGCAGCCACTACAGGACCGATAGAGAACGTATCAAGTCTCCTGTGGGTCACGTCCTGCAGGTAGTGGGATGCGAACGTGGCCTGACGCTTCCAGGCCCCAGCTTGAAGAACCTGCGTCACTGAATAGTTTCTCTTGAATCCACGCTGAGATTGTGTTCTTGGTGACCCTCCTCTTGGTCCTTCCTGTGCTGATGAATAGTGCAGGCACACGAGGATGGGCTGCGGCTGTTCTCTTAGGATAAAGTCTCAAACTCCTCACTGGGCATACAAGAGATGGTCTAGGTCATCTGTTACAGTACAGAGACTGGATTTCCGGAAGAAGTCGAATCGAAAGATCCGCTACTCCCTGGTTCTGGGTCTTAGCAATAAACTCAGGGACGAAGCTGAATGGGCGATGTCGTATGATACTGACTCGTTTGGCCGAAGCCAAAGCTAGCAAAAACACCGTCTTCAAAGTAAGGTGGCAATCGGTTGCCTGGCGTAATGGTTCATATGGAGGTCTCTTAAGAGACCTGAGAACTCGAACCACGTACCATGGGGGAGGTCTCTCATCTGACTGGGGGCAGGTAAGTTCATAATTCCTTATGAGTAAAAAAAAGTTCTAGCAATGAAGAAATGTCCATTCCTTTCAGTCTGAAGGCGAGGCTTAAGGCTCAGCGATAGCCTTTCACTGCCGAGACAAATAAGCACATTTCTTCACTCAAATACGCGAGGACCTGCGCTATTGCTGGAATAGTGGCATTGAGTGGAGAGATAGTCCTTCCACGACACCAACCACAGGAGACTTTCCACTTTGCCTGGTAGACTGCTGCTGATCACTGACGCAGGTATCCAGACATCCTAATCGCAACTTGTTGCGAAAATCCTCTCTGAGAGAGGAGATGCTGGATAGTCTCCAGTTGTGAAGTCGTAGCGAAGCTACGGCTTTGTGAAATATGTTGGCGTGTGGTTGTTTGAGTAGATTTTGTCGTGGAGGGAGTTCTATTGGAGGTTCTGTTAGGAGTTGCAGAAGGTCCGGAAACCATTCTACGTGATGCCATAGCGGAGCTATGAGGGTCATTGAAAGATTGACCGATGTTCTGGTCTGGCTGAGTACCCTCCTCAAGAGACAGAACGGCGGATACCCGTAAATGTCGATGTCCCACCGTTGTTGGAAACCATCTTGCACGAGAGGCTTGGGGTCGGGGACTGGGGAACAATACAGCGGGAGCCTGAAGTTCAGGGCCGTTTTGAAGAGTCCACAGCCGGAGGACCACACAAAGTCAGGACTCTCTTGGCTACTAGAGGATCCAAAGACCACTCGGTACTCACTATCTGAAATGCTCTGCTTAGATTGTCGGCAAGCACATTCCTTTTGTCCAGAATAAAGCGTGCCGATAGTCGTATCGAGTAGATTTTGTCCCATCTTAGTATCTCTACTGCTACATGGGATACTTGCTGCCAAAAAAGTTGATGTAAGCCACCACTGTGGTATTGTCACTCATCACCACTACTGATTGTCCTGACAGGAACTGTTGGAACTGTTGAAGGGCAGCCTTCATCTCTAGGAGATTTATGTGGAGGTACTTTTCTGACTCTGACAAGAGGCCTGAGGTTGTGTGGTGCAGCACGTGGGCCCCCCAACCATTTTTTGATGCGTCTGAGAACAGCATCAAATCCGTAGATTTTCATCTGTCACCCACCACTGGAGGTCTGCCAGTTCCGCTGATCCCATGGGGATCTGAATGTCCGGGGAGTTGTGAGCTTAATTCCACTGGGACTTGAGTTGCAACTGGAGGGATCTCATCCGAAGGCGACCATTGGGAACTAAACGGGCCAGCAATGAAAGGTGAACAAGGAGACGTAACTACGATTGGGCTGGAAGTTCTTCTCATCTGAGAAAAGGTCTTGCAACTGTCAAATTAGAGTAATTTATTGCTTGTTTATCTTCTTAAATCAGCCTTGTACTTTAGTTTTAAGTGCTCTCTTATATTCAGTTCAGCAGCTGTATTTTTTTTACTTTAACGTAACGTTCAGTTGTTTTGCCCAGTGATTCCTCCTCTTGTTATGAATTGCCTAACTATCGTGTTAACGATTGTTTTTATTTTATTTTCGAATTGGAAAGGGCACCAGCCACCCGTTGAGATACTACCGCTAGAGAGTTAGGGGGTCCTTTCACTGGCCAGACAGTACTATATTTGATCCTTCTCTCTGGTTACGGTTCTTTCCCTTTGCCCACACATACACCGAATAGTCTGGACTATTCTTTACATATTCTCCTCTTTCCTCATACACCTGACAACACTGAAATTACCAAACAATTCTTCTTCACCTAAGGGGTTAACTACGGCAATGTAATTGTTCAGTGGCTACTTTCCTATTGGTAAGGGTAGAAGAGACTCTGGTAAGCAGCTCTTCCAGATGATGGACACTCCAAAATCAAACCATTGTTCTCTAGTCTTGGATAGTGCTATAGCCTCAGTACCACGGTCTTCCACTGTCTTGGGTTAGAGTTCTCTTGCTTGAGGGTACACATGGTAACACTGTTCTGTCTAGTTTCTCTTAATCTTGTTTTGTTGAAGTTTTTATTGTTTATGTTGGAAATATTTATTTTTATGTTATTGCTATTCTTGAAATGTTTTATTCTTCCTTGTTTCCTTTCCTCACTGGGCTATTTTCCCTGTTAGGGCCCCTTGGCTTATAGCATCCTGCTTTTCAAACTAAGGTTGTAGTTTAGCCTTTAATAATAATAATAATAATAATAATAATAATAATAATAATAATAATAATGTAGTGCAGTGAGTGGAGGCCGGCCTAGGGGAGTTCGAGCCTGTATAAGCTTCTGGACGCACACTCTTTTGTTGGCAGCCTTCTGGAGATTTATCTTATGCCTTTTTGGAGGAATACTCCAACGGAACTCCCTTGGAAGTGTTTTTCCGTAGATGTGCTGAGCCATCTACGTAGCATGTGCATTGTGGATTTTGATCACGGCTGTGATATCGTAGGTTATCGTCACTTGCGACGCCTGTAGTCCTGATTCCTGCTGGAGGATTTGGCGGAAGACGTGGTCGTCGATGTCCCGCCACGTAGGAGGCGTTATGTCAACCACTGTCCTGTCCGTCTTTAGCTGCTTCTCCAAGAGAGCTAAGTGCTCGTGAGGAGACTCGTAGGGAGGCAATTGCCAGGTAAGAGGTGGTTATCCTGTGTTCTCCCTCGGAATTCATCTCGACCCCTGGGTCTACCTGGACAATTTGTGGGCTACCCCGTATAGCTGCTGGGAGGTTGAAGAGACTCTGTGAACTCCTATGCACTTCGTTGTACACGAGGATTTGCGTATTTAATTATTAATTATATATATATATATATATATATATATATATATATATATATATATATATATATATATATATATATATATATATATATATATATATATATATATATATATATAATTATATGTTAGTGGTTTTTCATTATTGGGCCCGTATTATTATTATTTGAGCCTTTGACATGTTATGACCTTTCCTTGCTTTGTTATGGTAAGCTTTTAAATATTAGGTATCCTTGTGAGCCCGTTATTGTTATTGCTCATATTTACTGTTAAATTTTCTCACAAGACTTATTTAGTATTAAGTGTATTTTATAATTAAATATTGTTTATTTTATGCTGGTGTTTGTTTCCAGATTCCTCATTCCCTGTGTACTTTCTTACTGCCTACGTTCTGTGATTATTGAAGTATAAAGAACCAGTATTACGGCCAAAGAGGTCGTAACATGACCTTTCTCATGCTTATTATCCTGTCGTCTGATGGGAAGGTTTTGTGAATATTGATGTCTATGATCATGCCTAAGTATACCAGTCTCTGTGTAGGAAACAGAGAGGACTTCTCGAGATTTACCATGATCCCCAGATCATAGCAAAGTCTCAGAAGTTTGTCTCAGTGTTGAAGAAGGATTGACACTAAGTCTGCTAGGAATAGCCAGTCATCCAGATAACTGAGGGGACGAATGCCAATCCTGTGTGCCCAAGATGATACTAGGGTAAACGCTCTGGTGAAAACTTTTGGTGCTGTGGGAAGACCGAAGCACAGCACCTTGAACTTGTACTTTCTGTTGTCTAGTCTGATTCTTAAGCACTTCCTTAAAGACGGATGGACTGCGATTTGGAAGTACGCATCCTTTAGGACCAGGAACACATGAAGTCTTGAGGACTTACTGCTAGTCTAATCGTGTCTGCCATCTCCATGCTGAATGAGTTTGTTTGACAAAGTTGTACAGGTCTGAGAGGTTGATGACTAGTCTCCAGCCTCCAGACGCCATTTTTACAAGAAAGAGTCGACTGAAGAAGCCTGGGGACCCAACGAGGACCTCTTGGAAAGCACCGTTCTTCAACAGGGTCTGGAATTCTGCCCAAAGGGATTGCATCATTGCCGATCCCATGGCAAGGGAGTCTAATGACACTGGATTCCTGGTCAGAGGAGATAGAGATGTTATGAAAGGGACACGATATTCTAGACGTATCACGGAGATTGTCCAGGAATCGGTTCCAAGTTGCTTCCAGCTGTCTGAGCAGCTTTGTAGGCATCACCCCACTGGTGGAAATGCAGGGGGAATACCTATCCTAGCGTTTGTGGCCTCGGCTGCTCCCTTTAGGATTCTTTCCTCCCCTGGAGGACTTTTTGCCTTTCCTGTCCTTGACAAGAAAGGGCTTACACACCACTGTCTTCGCTGCTGTTTTCGTCAATGTTGCGGTCTTTGTTTGACGGGGCTGCTGGGGTGCTTGAGGTTTATAGGGCTAAATTGTTAAAGACCAATAGAGTAATAGATATCCTTGAAACCATTAGCAAGCTCAAATGGAACTGGGCGGGGCACATTGCCAGGATGACAGACAACCGATGGACATCACGAACAACCTTCTGGACACCCCGAGGATACACAAGAAACCAAGGAAGACAAAAAACCCGCTGGCGAGATGACTTAGACCAACATAAGCAACAGTGGCGCAGAATAGCTTGCAATAGAAATCTGTGGAGGAACCTGGGGAAGGCCTACATCCAACAAAGGACTTTTGAAGGCTGAAATGATGATGATGATGATGAATAGAGGAGGGACTCTTGATGAGACTTCCTCTACCTCTCAGCATCAATTTCCATATTGTTAGGCTCAAACAGATGGGCCCCATCTACGGAGGAATGTCTGAGCCTATTCATCTCGACACTAGGGACCTTCTGGTGGAACCTCTCAGACACTACATCTCAGCATTTAAAGATGGTGTTTGCCAACAAGTTCGAGACTCGTTGGGTAAGAAACTCGATCGTGCTAGTGCCTGATAGTAAGAAGGTTTCCATAGCTTTCCTGGTACGTTCTTGGTTGCCGAAAATGAGACCTGCCAGTTGGAGAGTCTCTCAAGAGCGATTCCCCTGGTTAGCTTTTCCAAAGAGTGGTGAAGAGGAACAGCTGAACTGGGTTCCTCCAGGATCTCAAAGTACTCTTTACCCCGTGAGACCAGGGCAGAGCTGCACTGGTCTTTGAGGGTTTCTGAGTACCAAGGACGCGGTCTAAGACCGTGTCTTTGCCCTTTCGAGGGGGTATCTCCGGGTCAGAAAACCCATTGAGAACATTCATTAGAGTCAGAACCTGCCAGAATGAATGCTCTGACTCTTGCTGGTCTCTTACTGCTGTAGAACTTGCAGCAAAGTCTCCTTTTATCCCCAAGAGCTCTTCTTAGCAGGAGTCGCGGACATTCCCCTGAGCGGCTGGCTGTCTCCATTCTAGCCCTAGTGGAGGACTTTGTCAGTGTTTTTGAGTCTTTGGAATCCTTCCGAGGAAGGAGATAAGACTCCAACATCGAAGACCTGTGTGTCGTGTCCCTTATGTTCTCAGAGTGCGGGGAACTCTCCAAGATAGGAGAGGTTTCCTCGCGTGGTTCCCTTGGTGACGGAAGATCTTCGTCCGACAGGGAGGGAGAGTCTCTCTGAGAAACTGGAGGAAGTTGTCTCGATGGTCTGCACGGAGTCAGCTTCGCCCTCGGGGATGTGACTGCTTCAGAAGCTCCTCTTTTCCTTTTCAAAGGGACAGAGGAAACCATAGTTCCATGTCTTAAGTCTAGAGCTATAGGCCACTTTGGTGAGTGATCAGACAGGACTGGCTTGAAAGCCTGTGTTACAGGTCTGACTAAGATACTAAACCAAGGCTGCTGATTGAAGGATGAACTGTCAGACATATCCCCTGAAGGGAAATGGACCAATGTTTCCCTACGAGGAGTCACTGAAATAGGTGGGTCCACCTTAGAAGACAGTTTAGGGATCCTGAACCCATCTGCTTGCTTGTGTTTCCCTTCTCCCGCAGTGCGTGCTGGTATGCGCTTCTGGGGAGGGGAATGAGGCGATGGTGACCTTGCCGGGTGAAGATTATGTTGCTGCACATGCTCGCGAGTGGGAGAATATTGGAGATCGCGCGCGGGAGAATGCAGGCAAGCTCGCGCGCAGGAGAATATTGCCGCGCAGGAGAATATTGCCGCGCAGGAGAATCTTGGCGTGTGCAATGCGTGGGAGAGTGTTGGCGCACGTCCATAGGAAAGTGTTGGCGCGCAGGCACGTGGTGCAGCACGCGCGTATCTCTGTGCGTGCACGCGGGAGATAGTTGGCACGCAGGTGAGCGTGAATGTTTAGGAGAGTACTGGCTTGCCTGTGATTGTTGGCACGTGGGTGAGGTCAGTAGTATGATTGCTCTATCACCTACAGACTTATGCGCTGGAGAATGATGGCGCGCAGATATTCGTTGGTGAGCGGGCGATGAAGGACGCACATGTGGCGCGCAGGACAGCGCTGGCGCTTAGCAGAGTAAGGGTGTGCAGGTGAGCGCTGGCACACATGTGAGGGCTGGCACGCAGGAGATCAATCGCGCGCAGGAGAGTGCTGGTGCATAGGCGAGCGTTGGCGCGCAGGTGGGCGCTGACGCGTAAGATATAGTAGGCGCAGGAAGGTGTTGGCGCGCAGGAGATCATGGGCGCAGGAGAGCGTAAGCGAGGTTTGGTGCGTTGACACGTGGACGACACGGGGCGTGTGCGCAGGGTGCGTAGGTAAACGTGGGAGAGCACTGACGTGTAGGCAAAAGTTGGTGCGCAAGCACGTCAGACTGCTGCCGTCTGTGAGGGCGAGCGGGTGGAGGTGCGCGCCGAAGCGCTCTAGAATGACGAGCTGCTGGTGAGCGCTGAAGGTTTGGGTGCGTGGGCGCATGGCGCGCAGGACAATCTATAGAGTGATGGTGGGAAGCTGCGCACTTTGGTGGATCTACAATGGGCTCTACCGGTGACAGGAATGGTGATGGTAGGTCGTTAGTTCTGGAGGATGGATGGGGTGCGTGTCCTTTGTAAGGACGACCATCCACCGAAGGGGATCACGAACAATCGGCAGAAAGGTCTAGGACCAAAGTCACAAGACTGGTTGCAGGTGCAATGATGGTCGATGTATGAAGGTCTGACAGAGGAGGCTCCTTTGCGGCGGATTGCAGTGATGACAATGAACCAAAGAGGTGCCTCTATTCTGCTGGTGAAGGGAGACCTCTAAGGCGAAGAGGAAGGCAAGCCTTCCGACGGATGTGGCCTCTGGGGACCGTTGGATTAGCAAGCTGGCCGTCAGCAGTCCTCCAAAGAGGAGTCTCCATAAGTGAATTCCCCGGTGGAGAAGAAACACTTGCAGTAAAAACAAACGTTGAACTTAGTTTACCCTCGGAGGATGGTCAGGAACGGGAGAAACTAAGTCGGCAGCAACTTCTGTGGAGCGGGGAGTAGCAGAGGAGATGGATGTCTCCGCATGAGACACCTCCAACACATCAACATCGACAAGACCCAGGGGATCTAGCTCTGACGGCGACGATGATTGCTTAACAGAAGCACCTATGCAGATGAACTGCAGCAGGGCTTCCATGCAGGGCGGACCCGTAAGCCCCAAGTGACAAGGCCTCGCCTGGGAGAGAGGTGGGACTGCTTCGCTAGGGGTAGCAACATCATCTCTCGAGACCAGGGGTTGGCCGCCAATAACTTGGTCTATGCTACTACTCGACTGTCTCTCGCCAGGGCAGGTGCACATTGTTGCAGAAGTCAACTTCACACACACACAGTACTAAGAAAAAAGAAAAAAAAAAGTCATTGATGGCTGCCAATATTCGGTGAGGATGAAGAGCAGCAACGTCCGTTCACCATTCGAGCCGAACGCAAAGTGGGCTCAGACTAAGGTGTGTGAGGGAAGTGGTGGCAAGCTACCCCCCCCCCCCCCCAGCTTACTAGAGGTGTGGGTATCAACTTCGTTAAAAATTAATGGCCCGTCATTTCAGCTACACTGAAAGTAATACCTCTATTAAATAGCGTGGTTTGTATTCCAGTTACGGAACAAACTGAGATTACCAAACAATTCTTCTTCGCTCAAGGGGTTAACTACTGTAATGTAATTGTTTAGTAAATACTTTGCTCTTGGTAAGGTTAGAAGAAGAACACTCCATAATCAAGCAATTGTTTTCTAGTCTTGGGTAGTTCCTTAGCCTCTGTACTATGGTTTGCCACTGTCTTGTATTAGATATCTCTTGCTTGACCGTACACTCGTGACAATCTTCCATGTTTATCTCTCTCTGTTTAGGGGTGGGGAGTATTTATAGTTTATATATGAAAGATCTAGTTTAATGTTGCTTCTATGCTCAAAATATTCTAATCTAATTATTTATTACTTCGTTTAGAGTTTATCTATTTCCATTTTTTCATTCCTCACTGTGCTATCTCTCCCTCTTGGAGACCTTGAGATTATAGCATCTTGCTTTTCAATCGCTGGTTGTAGCATAGCATGTAATAATAATAATAATAATAATAATAATAATAATAATAATAATAATAATAATAATAATAATAATAATAATAATAATAATAATAATAATCATGTATATACACCCGAATGTTATTCAACATAGCTTAACATTTTCATTTACTCTATGGCATACAAACATTATCTGTATGGAAATCAAATATTTTTCTATTAACTATTTCCTTACTTAATACTATAATTGAATACCATAAGACACTCCAGTTGACGATACCAATACTTTTAAATCAACAATAGAAATCCTGATCTGAACGAAAAAAAGGAATCATCTTCATAGGACCAGCAAAATCTAAAGATAAATCATCCATCATAAAGACACGGAAGTCCAGCACATGAAATCAGACGTGGTAATGAATGCGAGGACTCTATTGGTAACGACATGAGATCGTCAAGATGCCTTGGGGACTAAACAAGCCGAAGAGAGTCTTCAATGATGGTTATGTTTAGAAGTTTACGTATAAAATAATACGTAATTTTACTGAGTTTCTGGATGAAGGCAATATCTAGGTTTGCATTATATTTCAATGTTTGTCATAGACACCTATTGGTAATGACGTTCTAGTATTCATAACGTTTTCTATAACAAACATTTGATAGAATTTCTTAAAAGCTTCGTTATGTGTACTATTCAGGTTATGAGAGGTCAAATACATGGTCATTCAATGTCATAGTTGATCTTTCTATTTTAATTTTCTATTGGTGGAAAAAGTATCTATTAATTTCTACCTCAATTTACCTCGTAATGATTCATCTATCTTATATCTTATTAAGAGGTTTTCATTCATTAATGATACTATTTTTCACATTCATTCATAACAAGCAGATATCAAATTTGATAATATAATGAGATTACCCAGGAATAAACATTTGAATACACTTAAATAAAAAGTATTGATATTTTTGAATACTTAGAAGACTGGTAACATAATAAACTAGGAAGTAAAATGAGCAAAACCTTGGCCATTTTATCCTAATTTTTGGGAGAAAAAAATATCCTGATGTAAGGGATATGATCAAATCGAAGCAAAATAAGATTAATAATTTTTATGAAAGGTTTTCTTCTTTTTTTTTTTCCAGATAGCAATGAATGACTTCATAACAGCATCTCTTTCGTATTTAGCTTTCCATATAAGTAAATCATTATGGATAGTTTTATGTCATATTGAAATAAAAAAAGAAATTAAAGAGGAACTGTTTAGTCAAAACAGAAATGTGTTAATGAAATATATTTGCTAAAATTGACTTCCTTGAAAGACAAGATCAGTCCCTAAAAAGAAATAAATCGGCAATGAAAGAAACAAACTGAAAGATTTCAATAATTAACCATTTAAAAGAGGAGAAAGGTAAACATCAATAACGGAAAAATCCTCTCTTCTTTTTTATATCCACCAGCCAAACATTGGGATATTGTCACTAGAGAGTTATGGGGTCCTTTGACTGACCAGATAGTTCTACATTTGATTCTCTCTGGTTACTGTTCACTTTCCCTTCCCCTACACATACACCGAAGTGTCTAGTCAATTCTTTACATTTTTTCCCTTTGTCCTTATACACCTGACAACACTGAGATTACCAAACAATTTTTTTTTTTTTCAGACAAGGAGTTAATCACTGCACTATAATTGTTCAGTGAATACTTTCCTTTTTGTAAAGGTAGAAGAGACTCTTTAGCTATGGTAAGCAACTCTTCTTGAAGGGCACTCCTAAATCAAACTATTGTTCTCTAATCTTGGGTAGTGCCATAGCCTCTCTACAATGGTGTTCCACTATCTTGGTTTATAGTTCTTTTGTTTGGGAGTAAACTTGGGTACACTATTATATCTAATTTCTCTTCCATTTGTCTTGTTAAAGTTGTTATAAATTATAGAAATTTTTTATTTTAATGTTGTTACTGTTCTAAGAATATTTTATTTTTCTTTCCTTTCTTTCCTCACTAGGCTATTTTCCCTGTTTAGGTCTTTGGGCTTCAAGCTTTTTCTGCTAAGGTTGTAGCAGAGCAAGTAATAATAATAATAATAATAATAATAATAATAATAATAATAATAATAATAATAATAATAATAATAATAACAAGATTCTTTTTACCCAGTGCATTTAAGATTGTAATTCTGCCAAAATCAGCGTTAAAATCAAAACTATAAGACGATAAATGAAAAGAGAGAGAGAGAGAGAGAGAGAGAGAGAGAGAGAGAGAGAGAGAGAGAGAGAGAGAGAGAGAGAGAGAGAGAGAGAGAGAGAAACTGTTTAATATGGTTCCAAATATCACTAAAAGTTTTTACTTGAATATATAGGATTATTTTGGAATGGCCGACAATTGGAAGATTGTCCTTCAATCCTTTCAATAAAGGGAATTCTGAATCTATTTACTTGTATCAGGACAAGCATTATCATCATAATATTCCTTGGAATACCATGTCGACACGTAAAGACCGTACCTTGCTTGGAATTTCCCAACTCCGTTTAAGTACTTGTAT
>NC_090753.1:18184288-18186788 GCF_036898095.1 Palaemon carinicauda
TGAGATGCGAATGTTGAGGAGCCACCTTCCTTGACTTACTTACAATCATATTTTGAGTTTTGCTAGGATTCAACTCCATTTTGCATAATTTACACCATACACTAATTTTAGCTAGATCTCTATTAAGGGATTCATCGAGCCCAGATCTACATTCAGGGGATTTAATTAATGCAAAAAGAATAGCATCATCTGCATATGCAACAAGCTTATTTTCTAAGACAAACCACATGTCATGTGTATATAGTCCGTGGGCTGAGGGGGCTCACCTTGCAAACCCCCCCCCCCCATCTTAAAATTGACAAAAGTGCATTTAGGTTGTAGCATTTGATCCATATTTTTATTTGTTTTTAATGTTTTCATTGAAAAAATAGGGATTCACTACCACTCCTCGGCCACTTTATTTGATGACATCATCGAATTTTGCAGCTGCCAATTTTGGGGTAGGGGAAACCTAATTAGACATAACTCCGGACTGAATGGTCAGAGAAAGATAAATAACATACCAAAGTGTTTACTTTGGGCCTCTCTAACAGATAAAATAGACAATTTACAATTATGTTTAATAATAAGGTCACCAGAGGTCAAAAGGTCATCAAATTTGGGTTCAAGTGAAAATTTTAGGCACCTCCATAAATGTAACCCAAGGACCAACCAGACCAATATCTGATGACTTTTTCTGCTTTATTTCATCTCTAGAGACATCAAGAAATAAAATTATCCCCAATAAGTGTACTTATTGGCCAAATCATGGAAATGAGATGTTATGTAAAAAGGTAAATTTTAAAATTTGTCGTTTTTTTTTTTTTTTTTGCCTCAAAATCGTAAAAACTGATAACGCTCATAACTCTTCTTATCGAGGGGCTACCTTAATTATCTTGGCGACCAGATAACTGGAAAGAGTTCCTAAGTAACGACAACAATAAAACTCAGCTCATTGAATTACTCTTGAGGGTTTGGTGCACGGAGGAGAATAAACAAAAGGTAGAGAAGAAGAAGCTTATCTTAGTTTGTAAGGGCAAGGCGTACGAACTCAAGGCAGACAATGAGAAGATCACTGCATTTAAAATTGAATCTCTTGACTCGTTCCAGGAAGAGACTGATTCATGTGTCATTCTCTATTCAACCTATGCCAAGGATGAAGGATATAAATTTGTTCGAGTTCGAAGTCCAGACAGTGACATATTCTTCATACTTCTGTATTATGCTCCAAACTCCTTTCTGATACTGGCCCTGGGAATAGAAGGCAATTCATAAATGTCACAGAACTATTGAAATGGTTCACACCAACTTTCTTGGTCTGCTTTCCTTGGCCTTTAAAGGAATTGTCAGGTTAAAATCGCTGCAAATTCTACAGAAATGCCCAAAGTACCAAGAAGTCTTCAGTTGCCTAGGGGAGTCATGGGAGGTAACCGATGAAATATTCCTTGCTCTTGAGGATTTTACCTGCACCATGTATTCTGCCAAAACAAAGACAAAGAAGGTTGCCCAGCTTCAATACCAAATGCTCGAGTTAAAGTGCTGTAGGCAGTGGCTGGATTCAAAGAAGAATGTTGATATTTCATCTTTTCATCCACCAAGAGTGTCTAAATGAGCATATCAAGAGGTGAACTATCAGGTTGCGATATGGAAACGTGCCCATTATCCCAGACCTGAGGTCCCTAATCCAGCTGTGGATCATGGTTGGATAATGAAGGATGGAAATCTAGAACCCTGTTGGTTCAAGGGAACTGCATATCCTAAAGTATGACTGATATACTTGAGACGATGGACGATGATGAGACATCTGATGATGAAAGCCTTGATGAAAACAATGAAAGTGATGGAAATTTTGATGCTTATGAAAGTGATGGTAGTGGATCCAACTTAGACTAAGAAAGTTCCAAGTAACAAGAAGATAGATTTCAGGGTCGAAGGACCAACGACCTCCCTTGTATCACAAGATATTTCCAATAATTGCCTTTCTATTAATTAAAAGTGGACCCAAAGTTACCCTAGTAGACTATCAAACTTTATACCTTGCATAGGTTGACTTTTTTTCTGTAGTCCAAAGCAACACAGTGTGAATTTTCCCAATGAGGTCTTGCATCATATGAGTATATTGTACATTCATGTACAGTTTTATTGTATTTCATTCATGATTGTCGTAACCTTCAAATAAAGCATTTCTGGTGTTGATTTATATGACTTTCCCCAAATTTACTGACAGACTTGTTGAGACTGCCTTTATTGGATGCTGTGATCTCAAGAACCTGGGTGAGGACACGAATAGTATCTCTTGCTGCATTCATGGAGGAGTTGTAGCCAAGTCTAAATTACGGCGTCCAGAGTGGTGGCCATCTTGAATTCCAGAATGATGTAATTAGATGACATTGTTAAGAATGCTTATTTTTGGATTCTCTGACCCCCAAAACCTGGGAAAATACACCAAAATAATTTCCGTAGCCCCTCTATAAGAAGAGTTATGAGCTTTAACAGTTTTTAGGATTTTGAGGTAAAAAAA
>NC_090753.1:18196788-18199288 GCF_036898095.1 Palaemon carinicauda
AAAGTTTTTTCAGACAATTTCCATATGTATGGGAGAGAGCACTGTTTAGCACTATACCTAACTCGCATGAATCCATTGATATTTTATGGAATTCAAAGGAGTCAGCTGTACATACTTTATCATTCATTGCTTCTGAACAGTGAGTTAATTTATTTAAGTCTTTAATGACCGTATATATTTCCTTATCAGGGGAAATCAATACGTGTCCTGTCAAACTGGATATTACTGGACTTGAGTTATTAATCTTGAAAGTCAGAAATGGTGATATCTTGTATGATTTCCAGGCATCGGAAGAATCAAAAGGAACTGTAATCATGATCCTGTAATTTTCAACGCTTACTGTAATTAGGCTATAATAAAATTCTAACCTATGGGCGTCTAACAAAGGAACATAACCTATTTTCTCCCGTCTGTTTTCCAAAATTAACGTTAGGTCCATTATTGGCAACAGATGTGGTGATAAAACACCTTTAGTTGCTAACGTAATAACTTCCACATAGTCTTTCATTTTCTCAATAAAATGTGAAATTTTTTTATGGATATCATCTATTTTTGAATTACAATACGTTAATGTTGCCAACAAGTTTTGTTTCTGACTGATATTACTAGAATGTTCGTTCACCAAACTCATAATTTGATTAATTGATGTTAACTGATTCCTTAGTTCTGATAAAACTAATTTGTTTTCATGTTCTAAACACTCAATTTTCTTATTTTGATTACTGATCTTAAGACGATTTGAAATTCCCAAGCCTAAACTTGCAACAGATCCAAAGATGTTTAGTGCAGCAAAAATAAATAGGTTACGTCTTTCAAGGTTAGTGTGTCTTACTGTCCACATCAGAAGGTCACGAGCCAAAAATTCTGCCTCGTAAGTCTTATTTTGCAAGTCTTGTGATAGCATTTCTGCTACGCTTAGTGTCGGTGCAAGCGAACTCTCTGTATTAAAAGGAAAATGTGTAATATGCATCTCATTTAATGAAGCCCCAAACCTTGAAATGTTGCTCTTCAAGCTAGTGACGTCATTCTCTGGGAGAAGAATAGCTTACGTGTTTACTTCTATAATTATATTGCTTGCAGTAGTAAAAATGTCTTCTGTTCTCTCTACTATAGTGCCATATTTAAAATCTATACTTTTAGTTTTAGGGCTCTTCCCACACGAAAAAAATGTCTGAGCGAACAATATCGCTCCTAAAAATAAAAACTTCATTTTGGGAACCTGTAATGAGAAAAATATATGTAATTACTCCTGTATTAATTAGAAAAAAATGTTAACATTCAAATATCATAGAGGTTTCATAGATAAAAAAAAAGAAAATCCTTCACTTCTCTCTTATTTTAATTTCTTATGTGAGCCAATGGTACAATTCTCTCATCAGTGGGTTGGAATACGTTTTGAACTCTAAATCTATTGGCGGTTAATGTTTCCAAAATGTTAAATGGGCCTTCAAACTTAGGTGTTGGTTTGTAATTGAGTCCTTTACATACATTTACCTGTATGTATAAATTATCACCCACGGTATATGTTTTAGTTGGTTTCGCTATTTTACCATGATGCATTTTCATTATAATTTGTGATTTTTCTAGATTCTTTCGAAGGATATCATAACGACTTTTGCTTGCTTTTATAACTTCCTTTAAAGGATTTGATAAATTAGTTGTAGGCATTAATACATGGATAGGCGTTCTAACTTGGGTACCATACAATGCCTCGTGCGGCGACATTTTAATTGATATTTGATATAAGTGATTCAGAGTACTTAGTACCGCATGTATTGCAATATCACAGTTGGGGTCTCAACCCCCTATTGTTAATCTTAGTATGTTTAAAACCTTCCTATTTGCTCTTTCCACGGGCCCATTTCACTATGGGTGATAGATCATGGTATTAATTTTCTTTATGCCAAGGAATTCACAAAATGAGTTAAGGAAATGATTATTAAATTCTCCACCCGAGTCTAAGATTATCCTGTGTGGAATTCCATGTTTACAAATGTAACACTCGTAAAACTTCCTAGCGCATTCAATCGCAGTTTTAGTTTAAGCGCTATCAGTTCTGTATATCGAGTCAAAGCATCTACAATTACTAAGAGGTGCTAATTTCCTCTGTCTGACTCGTAAAATCCTGTTAATAAATCTAAATGTATTCTTTAAAAGGGTTGATTGGGCACGGAATAAGCCACTAGGCTGGTAGGTGTTTTCATGTGCCCTTTGTTTTCCTGACAGGTGTGACATTTAGCTATGTGCTTTTTTATATCTATAAGCATCGTATGCCAATAAAACAATGATTTGGCTTTCTGTGACATTATGGAGAACCCCGGGTGTCCATGCAATGGATTTGCATGCAACCAATTTAGGACAGTGGATATAAGTGAGATTGGTACCACTACCTGGTCGTTAGTCACCTGTTGTGTAGTGAGGGTTTTCCTTGTCACGGATCTACACAGAATATTGTCCTTGATTACATAATTCTGCTGCGTATACTTTATATATTCCTTTT
>NC_090753.1:18211788-18216788 GCF_036898095.1 Palaemon carinicauda
CAGGAATTGGATTCAATGTTGCTGGCTGGAACAAGCTATTTACTCACCTATAATCAATAGCCAACCGAAGGCTTACATCAGCTCGACGAGCGCAAACAATAGGAGTTGCCCAAGGGCTACATGAGTTCTTTATTACACCCATATCCTGAAGTTTGCTTAGCTCCTTCTTGACTTCTGCCTCCGAAGCAGGTGACAACCGCCGCGGTCTATTTGCTATCGGTGCTGAATCTGGTTTAACTCTGATTGTGTGTTCCACCCCTACTTGTACCAGCAGCAGTGGGCCTCCATTATAGAAAACATTCTTGAACTCATGAAGTACCTTGTCAATTCCCTCTTTCTGCTCAAAAATAAGCGACTCTCCAACAATGAAATTTCCTCTTTTCCCCTCAATTATTATTATTATTATTATTATTACTATCCAAGCTACAACCCTAATTGGAAAAGCAAGATGCTATAAGGCCAGGGGCTCCAATAGGGAAAAATAGCCCAGTGAGGAAAGGAAATAAGGAAATAAATAACTGATGAGAACAAATTAACAATAAATCATTCTAAAAAAAAAGTAATGTCAAAAGAGATATATCATATATAAACTATTAACAACGTCAACAACAAATATGTCATATATAAACTATAAAAAGACTCATGTCCGCCTGGTCAACAAAAAAGCATTTGCTCCAACTTTGAACTTTTGAAGTTCTACTGATTCAACAACCCGATTAGGAAGATCATTCCACAACTTGGTAACAGCTGGAATAAAACTTCTAGAGTACTGCGTAGTATTGAGTCTTATGATGGAGAAGGCCTGGCTATTAGAATTAACTGCCTGCCTAGTATTAAGAACAGGATAGAATTGTCCAGGGAGATCTGAATGCAAAGGATGGTCAGAGTTATGAAAAATCTTATGCAACATGCATAATGAACTAATTGATCGACGGTGCCAGAGATTGATATCTAGATCAGGAATAAGAAATTTAATAGACCGTAAGTTTCTGTCCAACAAATTAAGATGAGAATCAGCAGCTGAAGACCAGACAGGAGAACAATACTCAAAACAAGGTAGAATAAAAGAATTAAAACACTTCTTCAGAATAGATTGATCACCGAATATCTTAAAAGACTTTCTCAATAAGCCCATTTTTTGTGCAATTGAAGAAGACACAGACCTTATATGTTTCTCAAAAGTAAATTTGCTGTCAAGAATCACGCCTAAAATTTTGAAAGAGTCATACAAATTTAAAGAAACATTATCAATACTGAGATCCGGATGTTGAGGAGCCACCGTCCTTGACCTACTTACAATCATACTTTGAGTTTTGTTAGGATTCAACTTCATACCCCATAATTTGCACCATGCACTAATTTTAGCTAAATCTCTATTAAGGGATTCACCAACCCCAGATCTACATTCAGGGGATGGAATTGATGCAAAGAGAGTAGCATCATCTGCATATGCAACAAGCTTATTTTCTAGGCCAAACCACATGTCATGTGTATATAGTATGAAAAGTAATGGGCCAAGAACACTACCCTGTGGAACACCGGATATCACATTCCTATACTCACTATGGTGCCCATCAACAACAACTCTTTGAGATCTACTACTTAAAAAATCAATAATAATGCTAAGAAACAACCCACCCACTCCCAACTGTTTCAGTTTGAAAACAAGGGCCTCACGATTAACACGGTCAAAGGCAGCACTAAAATCAAGGCCAATCATACGAACTTCCCGACCACAATCAAGGGATTTCTGTACTGCATTGGAGATTGTAAGAAGGGCATCACATGCTCCAAGGCCTTTCCGAAAACCAAATTGCAAACTAGGGAATAGATGATTACCTTCAGCAAACCTATTAAGACGTTTTGCCAGAAGACGTTCAAAAACTTTAGATAATATGGGAGTTATGGAAATTGGGCGGTAATCAGTGGGACTTGAGCTACCACAAACACATTTACATAGAGGAGTAACATTACCAATTCTCCAACAAGTGCTAAAAGCTCCTCTTCTTGCTAACTTGCGTAAAATAACAGATAACTTTGGAGCTAAGAAATTTGCTGTCTTTATAAAAAACAAAGGAAAAATACCATTAGGGTCTACACCTCCATAAGCATCAAGGTCCATCAACAGAGCTTTAATCTCACGAGATCGAAAAGCTAAACTAGTTAGTTTAGCCTCAGGAAAACAGGAATGAGGAAGTTCAAGTTTTTCATTACTCTGTTTACTGTCAAAAACATCAGCCAAAAGGGTTGCCTTTTCCTTTGGACAGTGAGTGACTGAGCCATCTGGTTTAAGTAAAGGAGGAACTGTTGTATCTACACCAAAGAGTGCAGATTTAAGGGTAGACCACCATTTATGTTCCTGAGTTGTACCAGAGAGGGTTTCTTTTATGATTAAATTGTACTCCTTTTCAGTTGAGGCATAAACTCTCTGAGCAAAAGCTCGAAGCTGGGTATAGTTGTTCCAGGTCAAATCTGATCTGTTACCCTTCCAAAGGTGATAGGCCTCCTGCTTCTCCAAATAAGCACGTCTACAATCATCATTGAACCCCGGTTTGTCCTTCATTCGGTACCTTAGCACACGAGAAGGGATACGCCTATCAATTATGTTGACTAGATTCTCATTCAAAGGGACAACAGGATCTACACTTTTATATAATTGTGACCAATTCAAGCACAAAAGATCATGCAAAATCCCATTCCAGTCTGCTTGGGATTTCATATAAATTTTACAAGAATATGATATATCAGGGACAGGCTGCTCAGTCTTCACTAATAATGAAATCAAGGCATGATCAGAAGTCCCGACTGGAGAACCAACCTTACTAGTTATAACGCCAGGGGAGTCAGTGTAAACGAGGTCCAAGCAATTACCAGACCTGTGAGTAGCAATTGAACTTAAAAGGCTATGGTTGCTATCATATCCTACCATACTGGGCTCTAGTTCCCCGATCTCCTCTCCACTCTGCACAGTTTCGTGTTTATCCGATACATTTGCAACTCTCACATACATTTTCTTCTTGATTGGATCTTGGATGCAGCAATGAGGGGGGGGGGAGGCAACCGGAGAACCCTCAGGGCGTCGGGGACACAACAGATATTGCTCATCTGGAACCATTTCATCAGCTGAGCAGCATATAAATAAATCTGTCCTAGGAGGTATCACAACTGCATTCTCAGCTCTAACAATGAGCTTCACCTCTCCATCAGAGCATGATTTATGTGATTTTGTCCTTTCCCCAGTATTCAATGGCAATGATAAATTTATTGAATCCACTCGCAACCTCCATTTTGTCAAATCTAGAGTGACTGTGCCAAGTTTTATCCATAAGTCCATCCCAAGTATCACTCTAGTAACAAGTTTAGATACCACAACGAACCTATGTTGTCTCAATATGGTTTTGCCTAGCTTTACATCCATCAGAATTTCTCCCTCAATTTGAAGTTCTTCAATGCTCGCTCCACACGCTGTAATATTACTCGAGCTGACCAGAGATTTCTGAGTATCATTCAAGATATCCTCAGAAACTAAAGAATAATCACTTCCGGTGTCCACCAAAGCATTATACTTAGTTTTCATCATCTCCACAGTAACGTAATTTGTAACATTTTTCAATATCCGAGTTGCTGCTTGGCTGGAGAGCACATGCCGATATCAGATCAAACGGTGCAGAGGAGAGGTACGTCCGAATCCTCTTTATTGTCAGGATAAACACCAGTAACTCCTTTTCCGTCGTTGAATACCTCTGCTCGGATTTGGAGAATGTATGGTGGTAAAAGGCAATTGGTAACAATTCCTAACATTGCTCCTGCTCCAACATCACTTGCATCAGTAATCAAAACAAACTGTTTGCTATACTCAGGAAGATGGAGTGCCACAGCATTTGCTACCTGGTTTTTAAGCCTCTCAAAAGCCTCAACCATCTCGACCGACCAATGCAATCTGATAACGGACCATCAGGCGCGTCAAGGGAGATGGATTGAAACAATTCAGCAGTTTCACATAAATCCAATTCATAAAAGTGGTCGCAGTGCTGTGATGTCGATGGCTGATTATCTGTCAAGAGTTGGTGCTGATGGAAATCTGGTATCGCATATTGCAAGCATAGCAGTAGGATCTTCTCAGCAGTGGGCCACAGCATTTGTGGATCCCAATGAAATGTTAGAAAAACAACATTGCGGTGAAGGGATCAGGGAAGTAGTGAACTTTATGGAAAATACGAGTTCACCCGGATGTGTGTCAGAGGAGAAGGAGCTTGCCTAATATGGTAACCGTTTGGGTATTACTAACAATGGAATTCTGTGTTATATAAATTATAAAGGAAGACGCTCACAAGAACATCCCTGTAGCGTGAAAGAAGAGTGGCTACCTGTAATACCTAAAGATATGAGACTCTATGCACTTCAAATAATTCATGACAGTCCAATGAGGAACCGCTGTGTTTGTCTAACCATGACTGAGGTATTATGTCCTTTGACTGGCCAGACAATACTTTACAATTGTCTGGCTTATTCTTTCCACATTCTCCTCTGTCCTCATACACCGGCCAACACTGAGATTACCAAACAAATCTTCTTCGCTTATGGTGTTAACCACTGCACTGTAATTATTCAGTGGGTACTTCCCTCTTGGTAAGGATAGAAGAGACCTTTAGCTATAGTAAGCAGCTCTTTTAGGAGGAAACTCCGAAATCAAACCATTGTTCTCCAATCATGGGTAAGCCACTCAGGCACAATGTTTATCTTATTTCTCTTACTGTCTTTATTTATGTTGTTATAGTATATAAGTTGATGATTAATTTTCAACTTATAAAGGCTCTTACAGCATATTATTTGAATTGGTCATCACTTCTCCTTTATTTTATACATTGCCTTATTTCCTTCATTTATTGGACTATTTTTCACGTTTGAAGTCCTTTGGGCTAATAGCTCCCTGTTTTTGTAACTGGAGTTTTAAACTACCTCCTATCAATAATAATAATAATAATAATAATAATAATAAT
>NC_090753.1:18231788-18234288 GCF_036898095.1 Palaemon carinicauda
CACCAGCCTGTAGTGTCTGAAAAACGGCTGTGTTGTGCTACAGACCCGTGAGCCCATGACCCATCTAATTAATCAATCATTAGAAAGTACCAGTGATCACCCTCACCTTTTAACCTTGAAGATCCCATATAATATACCCAAAACATTATAGTCTTCTGTAAACAAACCATGATTAATAAATCTTAAATATACATTTACTTCTACTCACTACGTGCCCACTTCAACAGCACACACAACATAATTAGAACGATACAGATACTACCTTCAATAACTGCATAGCCCTCTGTCAATAATCTAATATTCAACGCTGCGAGAGAGAAAATCGGCAACAATATTATCTTTTCCTGGGATGTGGGAAAATTCTAAATTCCATTCTTGCAGCATGAGACTCCACCTCATCAATCGTTGATTTTTATTTTTGTATCTGCTGATGAAGGTCAGGGGATTATGATCCGTCAAGACCTTAATAGGAGTATCTGAGGAGGAGAGATAAACCTGAAAATGATTAATAGCGAATATTAACGCAAGAGTCTCTTTTTCCACAGTTGAATACCTACGTTGTGCGGAGGACAATTTTTTTGAAAAGAATGCAACAGGATGAGAAACTCCCTGCTCGTCATTTTGCAACAACACCGCTCCTACACCAACGTCACTTGCATCCGTGGCAAGAGAAAAAGGAAGGTCAAAATCAGGAGCTCTTAAGACAGGGAAATTAATTAAAACTCTTTTTAAATTATCAAAAGCCCTTTGCGTTTCATCCGTCCAGACAAATGCTACCTTCTTTCTCAAGAGATTTGTTAACGAATCGGCTATATCCGAAAAATTCCTAACAAACCTTCGGTAGTACCCACTCAAACCAAGGAATCTTCTGACATCCCTCCTACATTTAGGGACTACCATGTTTTCAATACTTTCGATATTGGCCTGCTTAGGAGCAACTTTACCATTACCAACCTCATGACCCAAATATACCACCTTCGCCTTTGCAAAATCGCTTTTCTTTAAATTAATTACCAAATTTGCCTTTTTCAACACCTCAAATAGTGCCCTAATACGTTTTAAATGGGTTTCCCAATCATCGCTATAAATAACAATATCATCAATATACACAACACATCCTTCTAAACCATGGACTAAAGTATCCATTAACCTCTGAAAGGTGGCAGCCGCGTTCTTCATAACTAACGGCATAACTTTACATTGAAACAATTCCTGTGGTGTTACAAAAGCAGACAGGGCCCTTGCCCGCTTTGAAAGAGGAACTTGCCAATAACCCTTCAACAAATCGAATTTGCTAATGTATTTGGCCTTCCCCATTCGATCAATACAATCCTCAATTCGAGGTAATGGATAACAATCAGATTTAGATAACTCATTCAACTTACGGTAATCAAAACATAACCTGAAATCACCGTCGGATTTCTTTACCATAGATTTCAGGGTCTGATGAAATCTCTCCAGAGCTCCCTAACTTTCTGGATGATATGGAGAAGAGGTCACATATTTTATATTTAACTCTGCCATTTTATCTCTGAAATACCTGCTAACAAAATTAGAACCACAATCAGATTGAATAATTTTAGGCATCCCAAACCTGGTAAAAAAGTCAATTAGTACATCTACAATTTTAACACTTTTTATCGTACGTAGTGGTATGGCCTCGGGATATCGAGACATCCTATCCATGATTGTCAAAATATACTCATTACCACTACGCGTCTTCGGTAATCGTCCAACCACATCAATAAAGACTTCCTTAAAAGGTTCGGAAACTACAGCAATAGGACATAGAGGCGATTTTGGAATCCGCTGATTGAGTTTACCGACCCTCTGGCACACATCACAACTATTGACAAACTTCTTTACATCTGCCTTCAACTTCGGTCAATAATAATTCCCTAAAAATTTGCAAGAAGTTTTATGAATTCCAAAATGGCCGGCCAAACCACTTTCGTGCGCCAATGACACTAACTCCTTCCTGTAACCAAAGGGAACCATTATCTGTTTCACAATTTCATGATCAACATTATCCACCCCCATAGGCCTACTCAACCTATATAAAATATTATTAATTATCTTAAATTTGGGACCAGTCATATCAGACACCTCCCCTGACTCGATAGGGAGTTCCCGAAACTCCTTTTTCTGGTCTTTGATTAGCTCTTCAGTAGTCCAATTTAACGTGTCCGTTACCATTCCAAGATCTACAGCTAGGCTATCACTACGATCTAAACTACTTAAATCTACATCAATTGTTGACTCTGCAGCGTCAACAATTCTAGCACTAGAACGAGTAACTGCTGCTACTTCACTATCAGGGTTTATCAATATCGGACAATTATTATTCTTCATAGCCACATCATTCCCTATCACAACATCAACCTCCTTAACCGGGAATTTATCAACTATGGCCAATTTCAAATTCCCTGCAAAGGAAGGGCAGATTAAATTGAAATTTTCAATAGCATACGACTTTACGGAATCAGGAAAACCAGCCAAT
>NC_090753.1:18244288-18248808 GCF_036898095.1 Palaemon carinicauda
ACTTGGTTTACAAAAATGCCGATTCTTTACTAACATTTCTCCTTTATATTTCCAACCTTTATCTTTCAATATGTTTTCTTTTTCCTTGTAGTTTTCATTGATTTTCTACTATTTTTAAGGAAACGTTATCGGTTTGTTGTTCAACTCACAACAACCACGATTATGATTTCAAACAACAAATTCTAGAAGCCTATTAAAAAAATATTTAACAAAAATGTCCTTGAATCCTCACTGAAATGATGGAAGCGAAACATATATCGTTTAACAATACAAGTTTGATACTTCGATCATATAAGTTATGGGTTATGGCTGATACTCTATCCTCACCTATAAAATAGGTTTTGTTTTCCCGGTGGAAAGAAGGAAGAAAATTATAATGATAAAATGGAGTGTTGGTGAAAATAATAATAAAACTTAAGATAAACGAATAATATTAAAATAAAAACGAATGAATATAGAATTAAAATGGAGAATTATTACAATATTTAATAAGAAAGGGAAATGAATAAAAAATATAAACGGATGTGGAATAAGCAATAATGAAAAGAATATGAATAAAAAAATAATAATAAAAAGAAAATTGGTAAAAAAAATTATAAAAGCGGAATTAGTAAAAGATAATTATCAAATGGAAAACTAATAGAAGAATAGAAATAGAAAAAAAAATAAAAGGAAGTGAAAATAAAAATACATGAAATCTGAAATTAAATCAGTTTTCTAATGTATATTCAGGAAGTATGCAGACAGAATATCTCAGATATATTGTTTGAAAGCTGAGTCGTGAAACACGGCATTATATACTCTATCTAAGGAGCGTAGCCTTAACGTTGTATGGCAATATATATATATATATATATATATATATATATATATATATATATATATATATATATATATATATACATATATGTATATATATATATATTTATATATATATATATATATATATATATATATTGTATATATATATATATATATATATATATATATATATATATATATATATATATATATATATATATATATATATATATATATATATATATATACATATATATATATATATATATATATATATATATATATATATATATATATATATATATACAATATATATATATATATAATGTATATATATATCTAGAATGAAAAGTCTGAATTTGACCCTTCTTGGCCACGTAGCCAGAGATGTATAATATCCACTCCCAAAGGGATATTGATTATTAATGCGATAACATCTTTTCCTATAATTCATAAAATTTGGGTAACTTATAAATAAACGTTTTTACATAATTGTGTAATCACTCCATGTTTTTTAACGTTCTAAACAATATTACTTTTTTTCCCAAATCAATATAGCAATATGTTTCTGAAGAAAAATACGTTGCTCGTTTTTTTCCAACATTCATGACCAATAAAAGGCCAAATGACATTCGCTCACTATAAACCAGAAGGGAAACCTACCCGAATTATTTCTCTCCCCTTCCAGCACATAAAATAATTTCCCTGTCTGCAACAAATTGTGTTACGGTGGTTCTTTTCGTGGTAAATTAAATATACATAGATTCAGTGTTCTAGCGGAGTGGACTCTGAAAAATGGAAATTAGATTCTTATATCTTGAAATTCGTACTGTCGTGGATAGTGTAATCTCTTAACGACTTCGGGATCAGAGCCCCAGAGAATCCAGCCATAAATGTATCAAAAATATATATGGCTTATTTGAATATGAAAAACATGTCTAAATGTGCAGAATTTATCATTAATCGAATGCCAAGGAACAAACTATCAATTAGCTACGATGGTGAAGATGGGTTGATTTCAATTCTAAGTACAAAACACCTGAATTCGACAGGTATAACTACAGAAGAATTTGCATTGACTTTTATCTTTCTTCGTGGCCAAGTGGTTTAGTCACTGTCTATACAAGCTTTCCTGACCAAGGTTCGATTCCGCCGGTCACAAGCTCTGGTCTTTGTGTGATTTCGCCTGGGGCTCTGATCCCGAGGTCGTTAAGAGAATCCAGACATTAATGTATCAATAATATATATGGCTTATTAGAATATATATATATATATATATATATATATATATATATATATATATATATATATATATATATATTTATATATATATATACATACATATATTTATATATATATATATATATATATATATATATATATATATATATATATATATATATATAAATATATATATATATATATATATATATATATTTATATATATATATATATATATATATATATATATATATATATATAGATGTATATACACACAAATATATGTATGCATATATATACATATACATATACATATATATATATATATATATATATATATATATATATTTATATATATATATATATATATATATATATATATATATATCTATATACATATATTCATATATGTAAATATATATAAATGTTTATATATATATATATATATATATATATATATATATACCGTATATATATATATATATATATATATATATATATATATATATATATATATATATATACCGTATATATATATATATATATATATATATATATATAAATATATATATATATATATGTATATATATATATATATATATATATATATAAACTTTTAAACATATATATACAGTATATATATATATATATATATATATATATATATATATACATTTATATTTAATTTTATATATAAGTATATGTATATATATATATATATATATATATATATATATATATATATATATATATATATATACATGTGTGTGTACATATATACATATACATATATATATATATATATATATATATATATATATATATATATATATATATATATATATATATATATATATATATCAATACGTATATATATATATATATATATATATATATATGTGTGTGTGTGTGTGTGTGTGTGGCTGTGTATTTATACATACATATATATATATATAAATATATATATATATATATAAATATCTATATATATATATTTAGATATATATATATATATATATATATATATATATACATATATATATATATATATATATATATATATATATATATATATATATATATATATATGTGTTGAGGTGCCAGTGATGGGAGATGAGAATGAGAGAGAGATTACAATAGAGGAAGTGAGGAGAGCACTAGATGAAACGAGAGTAGGAAAAGCATCTGGTATGGATGGTGTGAAAGCTGAGATGTTGAAGGAAGGGGGTGTGACTGTACTTGAATGGTTGGGGAGATTGTTTAATATGTGTTTTGTGTTGTCAATGGTACCAGTAGATTGGGTCTGTGCATGTATTGTACCACTATATAAGGGTAAGGGAGATGTGCATGAGTGTTGTAATTCAAGAGGTATTAGTTTGTTGAGTGTAGTTGGAAAAGTGTATGGTAGAGTACTGATTAATAGGATTAAGGATAAAACAGAGAATGCAATCTTGGAAGTACAGGGTGGTTTTAGAAGAGGTAGGGGTTGTATGAGTCAGATTTTTACAGTTAGGCAGATATGCGAGAAATATTTAGCAAAAGGTAAGGAGGTGTATGTTGCGTTTATGGATCTGGAGAAAGCATATGATAGAGTTGATAGGGAAGCAATGTGGAATGTGATGAGGTTATATGGAGTTAGTGGAAGGTTGTTGCAAGCAGTGAAAAGTTTCTACAAAGGTAGTAAAGCATGTGTTAGAATAGGAAATGGAGTGAGCGATTGGTTTCCGGTGAGAGTCGGGCTGAGACAGGGATGTGTGAAGTCGCTGTGGTTGTTTAACTTGTATGTTGATGGAGTAGTGAGAGAGGTGAATGCTCGAGTGCTTGGACGAGGATTAAAACTGGTAGGCAAGAATGATCATGAATGGGAGGTAAATCAATTATTGTTTGCGGATGATACTGTACTGGTAGCAGACACAGAAGAGAAGCTTGACCGACTAGTGACAGAATTTGGAAGGGTGTGTGCGAGAAGGAAGTTGAGAGTTAATGTGGGTAAGAGTAAGGTTATGAGATGTACGAGAAGGGAAGGTGGTGCTCGGTTGAATGTCATGTTGAATGGAGAGTTACTTGAGGAGGTGGATCAGTTCAAGTACTTGGGGTCTGTTGTTGCAGCAAAAGATGTAGTGGAAGCAGATGTACGTCAGAGAGTCAATGAAGGTTGCAAAGTGTTGGGGGCAGTTAAGGGAGTAGTAAAAAATAGAGGGTTGGGCATGAATGTAAAGAGAGTTCTATATGAGAAAGTGATTGTACCAACTGTGATGTATGGATCGGAGTTGTGGGGAAGGAAAGTGATGGAGAGACAGAAATTGAATGTGTTTAAGATGAAGTGTCTGAGGAGTATGGCTGGTGTATCTCGAGTAGATAGGGTTAGGAACGAAGTGGTGAGGGTGAGAACGGGTGTAAGAAATGAGTTAGCGGCTAGAGTGGATATGAATGTGTTGAGGTGGTTTGGCCATGTTGAGAGAATGGAAAATGGCTGTCTGCTAAAGAAGGTGATGAAT
>NC_090753.1:18254308-18261808 GCF_036898095.1 Palaemon carinicauda
AGTACCCCAAATAGTAGCATGAGCAATAATGTTGGTAGTGGCCTCAGAAAGGACTCGAGTGGTGGGCACACTCTGGTTTTTTCTAACCGTGGCAATTCGGGTAAAACTAATCTAGTTAGAGGTAATTGCTTTTGGTGTAATAAGCCAGGGCATCGACAAGCTGAATGTAGAGCCAGGAGCCGTTACTTCCAAAAGAATCAAAATAAGAGTCAAAATAATGTTAATCAGCCTACGCCAATCTCGCTAATTTCAAATAATTCTATTTCAGAGAGTAAAAATGGTAAAATTGTTGATCCCCAGGTTAGTAGTGAACCAGATGTAGGTAAAGTAAAACCTGTATTGTGTGAGTCCACTGGTAATTTATGACCATTTAACAAATATGTCTACCCAGGAAAATTGAAATCTGAGACCTCTACACTTTATGTTAAGTTCTTGAGGGACACAGGATCCGCTAGATCTTTGGTGTTGGCAGGGTCCTTGCCTAACTTAGTTCCCTATACTGGAGAATATGTGGTCCTGGGAGGATTTCCCGATACGGTGGTATCTGCTCCTTTAGTAAGGGTGGAGTTGTCCTTCCCAGGGTATCACAAGGTTACTGAGCTGGCAGTAGTTGAGAGCCTGCCAATACCAGGAATAGACAGAATCCTTGGGAATGATATGTTGAGTGCAGAGGGGCAGGAATCATTTCCTATTGTTTCGGTCACGGCTTGCCCTGTGGCAGTAACTTCTCGAGCCTCTGCTAAGCTTGCAACGTTAGCTGATAATGATGATGACCTAAATTTAAGTAGTTTAGAAGTAGAGGTAGAGAAGCCCGGGCTAGTAGAAGGTAATAGTAGTAGCAGAAGTTCTAGTTTTGGAATTTTTAAATCATTGAAATCCGATTGTGACCGTCTCTCTTTCATGCATGCCCAAAAAGAAGAATTTTCATTCGAGTTAGGTAATACGGACGATTTGACTAGGCCTAGGTTTGTGGTTTTGAAAGGATTGTTGTATAGGGTCAGTCGTCCCCCAACTCATCAACTAAGTGTGACTTCTTGTTTAAGACAAATTGTCGTACCTACCAAGTTTAGGGAGGCTGTGTTAAGCCTTGCACATGAGGACTCCTTTTCTGGTCACTTAGGCTTAAGTAAAACTTTTTGTAGGTTGAGTAAATGTCTTTGGTGGCCAGGAATGAAGTCTTCGGTGAAGAAATTTGTAAGAACTTGTGAAGTGTGTCAGGTGATGGGTAAACCCAATCAACCTATTCCCAAGGCTCCTCTTAACCCAATTCCTTCAATTGGAGAACCCTTTGCAGAATTGGTAATTGATGTGGTTGGACCTCTGCCTAGGACGAAGTTAGGGTTTACTCATCTCCTGACCATAATGGATAGAGCATCGCGTTTTCCTGAGGCCTTTCCAATGAAGAAAATAACCTCAAAAGCTGTGTTTGACAAATTAGTGGAGTTTTTCTCCAGGTATGGACTGCCTCGTAAAATTCAGTCAGATTGCGGCTCGAATTTTACAAGCAGGGTATTTAAGAGTAAGTGTGCTGAACTGGCCATTCAGCACATTACCAGTGTACCCTACCATCCTGAGAGTCAGGGTGTGGTGGAAAGATTTCACCAGACCCTTAAGTGTATATTAAAAAAATATTGTTATGAGCAAGGAGAGGATTGGGATAAAGGGCTTCCCTTTGCTCTCTTTGCCATAAGGAATTTTCCCAATTCTTCTACTGGCGTTGCTCCCTTTGAATTAATATTTGGGCACAAGTTTCGAGGACCTTTGGAAATCTTCCATGAATTGCTCGAAGCAAATCAGAGAGGAGAGCGTACGGTGGGAGAAGTTGTTAGTGAACTTAAGTCCAAGTTAGCCGTAGCTTGGAAGTATGCCAAAGATAATTTGTCTGCTTCCCAAGCTACGATGAAAACCAAATTTGATCAGAAGTGTAAGGTACGTTCATTTGAGTCAGGGGACTTGGTATTAGTTTTAAGCACAGACCCAGACAACTTCCTTGAACCCAGGTACAAGGGCCCCTGGAAGGTGTTGAGAAAGTTGTCCGAGGTCAATTATGAAGTTGAAGCCCCTGGAACTCGACGTAAATGTAAAATTTTCCATATAAACAGGTTGAAATCTTACTCTTCTGATAGACGGGATCCTTTGGCCATTGTTTTTGAGCCGGTTATGAGTGTGGTTGCCCCTTTTGAGGAAAACTTGGAAGATGTTTTGGACCAGGTGCCTTCAGATGCTCTAGGTAATAACTTGCAAAATTTAGGTGTATTAAAAGAAGGGTTAGAGCATCTGGAGGCACCTCAGAAACAAGATGTACTAAGCCTAATTATGGAATTTTCTGACCTTTTTTCAGGACTCTCCAGGAAGGACGAGGTTGCTCCAGCATGATGTTGATGTTGGGGACGCTTCTCCGGTTAAGCAAAGCCCGTATTGCCTCAGTCCAGAGAAGCGTGCCATTGTGGAAGACGAAATTAAATACATGCTGGAGCACAATCTCATACAACCATCAGTAAGTCCATGGAGTTCCCCTATAGTCTTGGTGAAGAAGCCTGATGGTAAATATCGTATGTGTGTTGACTATAGGAGGGTAAACTCGGTTACTAAAAATGATTCCTTTCCTCTTCCCCGTATTGAGGATTGTCTGGACCTGATAGGTCCTGCGAGGTTCATTACAAAATTGGATATGTTAAAGGGGTATTGGCAGGTCCCCCTATCTGGCCGTGCCCGTGAAATTTCAGCATTTGTGACGCCCTCAGAGCTTTAAGAGTGCAAAGTAATGCCCTTTGGGGTGAAGAACGCTGCCTGTACTTTCCAGCGTCTGATGAACAGGGTGATTTGTGGCCTGGAAGGTACAGAAATCTATATAGATGACTTGGTGGTACACAGCAACGACTGGCGGACCCACCTGGTAAGATTAAGAAAAGTTTTTGAGGCACTTAGGGCCGCCGGTCTTGTTGTGAATCTGGGTAAATGTAACTTTGGGGAAGCTAAGGTTAGTTATTTGGGTCACGAGATTGGCTTGGGTAAAGTTGCTCCTAAGCAAGCCAATCTCGAGGCCATAGTTGCTTTGAAGAGACCGTGTAATGTCAGAGAGGTTCGTAAGGTGCTGGGTATGTTGGGATATTACCGTAGGTTTGTCCGAAACTTCTCTGACCTTGCACAGCCTCTAACTAATTTATTGAAAAAAGGGCAGAAATTTATTTGGTCTTCTCGATGCGAAGAAGCATTTTTAAAACTTATGATGTTACTCGTGTCTAATCCAATATTAGTTTCTCCCAATTTTTAGAAGCCATTCATCATAGCCGTGGATGCCAGTGACGTAGGAATTGGGGGAGTCCTCTTTCAAAGGAGTGATGATGGTGAAGTACGCCCCGTATCTTACTACAGCCGTAAGTTACTACAGGCGGAAAGAAAGTACTCCACCATTGAGAAAGAGGCTCTGGCATTGGTGCGGACATTGGTACATTTTAAACCATATGTAACTAACTTTTCATTCCCTATAGAAATTTGGACCGACCATAATCCGTTGATATTCATTGAACGTATGAAGGGATCAAACCAGAGGATTCTGCGTTGGGCCCTTCAGCTACAAGAGTTCAATTTAATTATAAAACACATTAAAGGGGTGGATAATTGCATCCCAGATGCTCTCTCACGTGTCTAAGTTTTGATCTCTCCCTCTGTTTCTTGGGGCCCTCTCGGTATTCCTGGTTGCATGTGTTGAGGTTACATCCATGTTTCGAGGTATGTATATATTGAGCTCAGGTAAAAGGTTTGTACTCTTGTAAATTGTTCCAGGACCTAGGTTGGTGTGGATAGTTCTATATTATATATAAATATTTTTTTTTTCAGTGTGCCTACTAAAATTTATTGTTGACAGGTATAGGATTGAATTTCTGTCCAAATGTTTATTGATGTATTTATAACTTCCTATGTTCTTGTCCTTTTGTTTAGGTTTAAGATGTTTTTACCTTGTGATTGGTTTATTTTTGTAGATACTACGTTTAAGACCTTTTTTTTTTTTGGTTTAAGATATTTTATCTTATCGGTGGTTTGTAGTAGCTTTAGAGTGTTCCCTGAATTTTCTTTATTTTTTTGTGGCCCTGCATTTTCTGATGTTTTGTCCAGCCTTGGGGCTTATTAAAAGAAAAATTTTGCATTTAGTGAATGAAAATTATTTTTCTTGGGGGAGGAAGGTGTTATGTTAATTTAGGTTATTTCATGTTTATAAATAAATTCGGTCTTCGGCAGGATTAAATGTTAACTGCCCTTTTCATAAGAGTTTGGTGATAACCTTCGCCCCACCTCCTTCGTTGATTAGTGAATTGCCATTAACTCTTTTGTTTATTTTTTTTTTTCGAGTGTTTGGTGTTTAGTGAGAGCCGTGGACGAGACTACTGCTGCCTGGAATGAACAGTTCGGACCGTGCCTTGATCACAGACATGTATCCTAATTCAGCAGCCCTTGGTAGACGCCTTTTGTTCCCTCATAAGGAATAGTTGCCTTTGGAGGATTATTTCGCTGGTGTCTTTGAGCCACCTGCGGTAAATTTTACACTTCTTTGGATCACGGACCACGTATGCAGGGGTTTCGTCACCTGCGATAGCCACCTCGCTTGTTACGTCCTGCAAGTGTATGTGTCACTTGCGACCTTCGCTTGGCGTTATTTTCCCCGCCTGAGGATTCTGCGGGAAGACGGTGCCGTCATTCCATCCCGGCACTGTTGGAAGTACTATTGCCGTGATAAAAGAGCGTCATCACATCTGTTACGCTGCTCGTCTGTGGACCAAGGGTCCGTGAGGTGGAACGTAGGGAGTCATTACCCAGGTAAAGTTACGATCTTTTCATTATCGTTATGGATATGCCCAGTCCGTTTTCCTGGTGTTAATGATACTCCCTCTGATGCTGATGAACGTTCGTCCCCTCTCTGTCGTCTAATCCATGTATGGATAAGTACTGTTGAGTTATTTCACAGATAGTTAATAGAGTGTTGGGTTATTTACGTGTATCTATAAATTATGACTTAGCATAATTCTTTTGTGAAGGTATCTAAGTATTTATGCATTTAGTATGTGTCATGTGTATTTGTATGCTGCCTTGTGTTATGTTTTATTATTTGGTATTTGGTTTAGCTTTAAACGTTTGTGTGTAGGTACGTAATTTTAAGGTTTTCTGCCTTTTCATTTCTCCTGTCTTCCTTATTCCTATCTGTTAAGTAATAGGGTAGTGGTTTGTTGATATTTGTAGGCCCGGCTTAATATATGAGCCATACTTATGATCTGTTTAGATGTTCTAGGTTAGGATTAAGATTATTAGATATAGGTCAACCTTGTGTATTTAGAGGACTCTGTATATTAGTCCTCCAGGACATTTTTGTTTACTCATTGTTGTTTGACTTAGGAGCTTTTTGTTCCTCCTGGTGCAAGGTTGAATTTATTTAAGTGTACTGTAATAAATATTGTTAGATTTTTCCAGTGTTTTTGTTCTGTCTTTCCTCAGTTCACCGTGTTACATAAATAATGTACTGCCTACGATTCCTTTAAAAAATCAAAGTTTAAAGAACCAGAACTACGGCCTAGCCAGGTCGTAACAATATATATATGTATATATATATATTTATATATATATATATATATATATATATATATATATATATATATATATATATATATACATATATATATATATGTGTGTATATATATATATATATATATATATATATATATATATATATTTATATAAATACATATATATATATATATATATATATATATATATATATATATATATATATATATATATATATACACACATTATATATATATATATGTATATATATATATATATATATATATATATATATATATATATATATATATGTGTGTGTGTGTGTGTATATATAAATAAATATATATATATATATATATATATATATATATATATATATATATATATATATATATATATATATTATAATTAAAGTTGCCATATTTAGACGTGTTTTTCATATTCGAACAATATATATATATTTCTATACTTTACTGTCTGGATTCTCTTGCCGACCTTATCACCAGAGTGTCAAGGCGAAATTTCCTAAAGACAATAGCCTCTGCCTGTCCAGGGAATCAAACCCTGATCCAGGAATCTGGTATGACAGTAACGATACCATTTAACCAAAAAGAAAGATTGAAGCAAAGGATAATTTGTTCGTACTAATACACATCCATTATTTTTCTATTTTTTTATTTTTTACTTAGAAGTGAAATCAACCCATCTTTCCCATCGTAGCTAATATGTAGGTATGTACTTGGCATTCGATTAACTATAAATTTTCCACATCTAGACGTATTTTTCATATTTAAATAATCCATATATTTCAATACTCTAATGTCTGGATTCTTTTATCGACCTCGCAATAAGAGTCGCAAGCGAAATAACTCAAACACAATATCTTCTGGCCGGCCAAGGAATCGAACCCTGGTCCATGAAGATACCATTTTCCCATGAGGAAGGATAAAATTCAATCATAATCCTCCTTTACTTATACTTCTGTAATTACATATGTTTCTCAATGTTTGCGTGGAATTACATGGGCTGTTGTGTTTTTAAACTCTCGAGTTCAACAAAAAAAAATATAAATAATAATCATGAAAAGACTTATTGACCATACCAATAGAAGATATAAAGGACAATTGATGAATAAAATAATTAAGATTAGGTGGGAGAGTATTGTTAGCGTTCAGTGTATTCTTATTCCCCTAATTCCACAAAGCTACTCACAGATGATTCGCACGGATAATCACTTTGAAGGGTCAATTCATTAAACACTTTGTTTGCACTATGATTTTATTTCATTCATTTATTATTATTATTATTATTATTATTATTATTATTATTATTATTATTATATTAATTTTATTATTATTATTATTATTATTATTATTATTATTATTATTATTATTATTATTATTATTATTATAATAATAATAATAATAATAATAATAATAATGATATTAATAATTATTTATTAATATCATTATTATTATTATTATTATTATTATTATTATTATTATTATTATTATTATTATTATTATTATTCAGCTAAGCTTCAAAAATAGTTGAAACATCAGGATGCTATAAACTAAGGAAATCAACATTGACAATAGCCCAGTGAGGTAAGGATATCACGAAACATAAATAATAGTCTGCCTGTGTGTAGCCTCAAGCAAGAAAACTCTAACATATGATAGTGGAAAAATATGATACGGAAGCTATGGCCATGCCCAACACTAGAGAACGTTGGTTTGATTTTGGAGTGTCCTTCCCCTAAAAACCAGCATACCGTAGTTAAAGAATCTCGTCTAACCTTATCTTGTGTAAAGTATCCAATGGACAATTACATTGTAGTAGGTAACCCTTTGAGGGAAGGATAATTGTTTGGTAAACGTAATATTGACTGGTGTATGAGGGAATAGGAAAACGGCTGAGGAATATATATGAGCGAATCAAATA
>NC_090753.1:18266808-18269308 GCF_036898095.1 Palaemon carinicauda
TAGGTGTGTTTTTTTTCTTATCCAGAGTTTATTTTATTTTGTCTGTTTTTTTTTCTTTTCTTTTATTCCAGTTTATTTCTGTGTATTATTGTTTTGATTCCCATATCTATGATGTTTTGTGAATTCTTCTTTAAAGTTTTCTGTTTATTTGTTCTGATTTTGATATTGCTCTTTTCCTATAGCATTCATTTAATGTTTTAATGTTTTAATTTTTAATTTGATTTATATGGTTTAATTTATTATTTTTTAGTATATTTCATCCACTTCATCTTTAAAGTATTTCGATGTATTTGTTATAATTCTTGCCTTTTTAACAGAATTTTTAACAGAATTTCATTGACTAACGTAATGTCTAATGATATGTGTTTTACCTTCCTTTTTTAGCTCCGATGATGGGAAATGTTGTTCCCGAAAGCTTAGCCAATAAACTGTCCAAATGCTGAAGTATCTGCTTTCCTTCGCCTTTCTGCTATATACATACATACATACATACATATATATATATATATATATATATATATATATATATATATATATATATATATAGATATATATATATAGATATATATATATAGATATAGATATAGATATATATATATATATATATATATATATATATATATATATATATATATATATATAGATATAGATATATATATATATATATATATATATATATATATATATATATATATATATGCGATTATAGGTCACGGGTGTGGGAACCTAAAAATATTATAATATGGCTTGGGACTTGGAACCAAACATATATAATATATACTACAATTGGGAAGTTAATCAACCTCTCGAATTCCAAACTTACTTGTTTTCTTATGAATTAAAACCATTATACTTTAAAATATCAATACACAAACTCTGAAGCAGTTAAAAAAATCTCTCAGACAGCAAAATATATAACACAGATTATTCAAAGGTCTCTTATGTACAATCAAAAGTGAATTGAGTTATGTTTTATAAGAATAATTTTCAACTTACCACGGATCTTTAACAGGATACGAAGGGTTCACCATTGGAATACTACAATCTTTACAAAATTAATATATTTTATATAAATTACAAAACTTTGAAAAGAATTTTCATAATAACAAAATATTTAACTCAAAATATTAACACTGAACAAAACTTAGATCAAGATAAAAATGTAACGGTCTGAAAATTATATAATTAGGTCACTTTGAATGTAAAGTCTGTATAATCCTTAGATCAAGAAAAGAGATAAAACTTACGAAAATTATACGATCACCTGTTTCTCCTGAAATTAAATCTGTGTATAATATTCAAGTTCGACACTTAATGAAAAATAGATATCCAGATCACAAAACAAATAGCAAAACTTCCTACAGGACCGTTTTCAAAAGCTTTAAGAGAATTTTTATAAGTACTCACGACACACAATATATGCATGATCACAAAATCACTTAGGAGAGGACACTAGATAAGTACTGAACACTTTTAAAACAAAAGTAGGGAGAGGGGAGATGGTGGACTTTAGGCTGAAAATATTTAAGAAACCTAATATATATAAAACCTAGCTACTTCCAAAAATTTCCCAACGAACTAAGAAGCGTGGCGGCCTGAGCATTATTGTCAGAGTTACCATGTATTGCTCTCTCAAACGCTTTTTCACGCACCATGGAGAACAAACTTGGGTTTCCTGGGCATCATCTATCACACACAACAAGGCGACTCTGTGTCAGGTACCTACGTCGACCCATTGTCGTAAAAATAAAATATATATTAACTTCCTATCACTAGGTACTTCTTGCAAATTCCAAAGCACATGGTACCCAAAACAATTGTGTATTCTCTTTCAAACATGACGCAATACCTCATAAAATATGAATGACCAAAACATAAGCCTTGGTTCCTATCTTTTATGATCACATAATACTTTCAAACAAATTAGGTAAGACTTTGGAACAAAGAACGTAAAAAAAAAGTTAATTCTTCAATATAACGAAAATTTACATATGCTGACATGAATAAAGAATACAATTAAATTAACGATAAAGGTCTTACATAATTTAAATATTATTCTTAAATCTACATGAGGAGAACTCATCTTAAGAGCTGGCTAACTTCTCTCCAATGCACAAATAAAATATAAATAAAATTATTAATGAACTATTATGTTCAATCTTCACTAGATCAGCATATATATATTTACACACGCACACACACACAAGCACACACACACACACACACACACATATATATATATATATATATATATATATATATATATATATATATATATATATATATATATATATATATATATATTTGGTGTGCAGCAGGTTCCAAGAAACATCGGTTAGAAGGCCATAATTTATTTAGAGACGTTTCGAACATTACAATGTTCATTATCAATCAGTAAAAGATATAAATATAAAATTCTTAAAATTTTTACAATAATTTAAAACAAAATAGTAAAAGATGATTAAAACATTATTGATTTTATAACAGAAAATCGTAAAAA
>NC_090753.1:18276808-18286808 GCF_036898095.1 Palaemon carinicauda
AAAAGGGGGAGCCGCTCCTAAGGCTCCCTATCTCCCGATTCGTATGCGTGCCTGGCGCCAATCCTGGCGTCATCTGTATTCCTTTTTGCGTAGCTTAACAACTCGGTGTTTTTTCCTGTGTTTCTCGCAAATCTTGGATTTATTCTACTTTTCATGGCTTCTCCGTCTTCGTCGGCCTCTGATAAGTTGAGTACAATGTCTTTTATGTATAAATGTAGGCTCTTGGTAAATTTTTGAGTGATTAATAGGATTAATGTTTGATACAAGAGCCGTAGCCTACCGGAGGCATCATGGACGCTGTCGCTCGCTAGGTATAAGTTTAGTTAGTCAGAGCGACATTCCCGGTTGTTTTTCTTTAATAAATTTTAGCTATTTAGCATTACATAGGATTTCCTTTCGTGCTTAGTATTATTTTGGCGAAGTATTCGCCATTCTGGCCTACGCTAGGCCATGTAGCCTAGTCGTTTGGTCCTAGTACTTCATGCATGATTTTGGTTTTTCCGAGTGTAATAAAAATTTTATTGAAGCTTTTGGCTATGTTTTATACATTTAAGATTGTGTGGAATATTTCCAAGATAGTATACGAGTGAGTTTCGGTGATTCAGGTAATCGATTCTCTTGGTGCCTAGGCTAAGTTGCTTATGGAGCCTTAGTATACTTTCTCATACTCCCCGGTTGCTTTCTTTTCTTCGGAGAATGTATGCTATCCCTTTCCCTATGTTTAAGCCTTGGGCTTATCCCTAAGTGGTTTTTTTCCGAATTAATTTTCGATAAAACTATACTGGGGTGTTACTGTACCTTCCTGTTCCAGTAAGTCTGGTTCAAAGAGGGACAGAACAACAGAGTTTTTTAGTCTGAGTCTGTGTTTGTCTGGCTTGGGGTAGAGTCTCCCTCGCTGGCCTGACACAGACAAAGGTGGCTTAGCCTCCTTAGGTCACTACCGAAGGTTTCTGTGGATATGATTCCTTCTTTTGTGATCTACCAGACTAGTCCTTGTTGCCGTCCTCGGGGGAGGATAAGTTTCTTTCCCTGGGAGTAGCAACACCTTCCCTGCTTTGGTGCTCTGGGAGCTGGCAAGTATTGCTGGCCTCCCCCCTTAGATCTCCCTTAGGCTAAGATAAGTTTCTTGGCTGCGGGTGATCCATCACTAAAGCAAGGTTGGTAGGACCCTCTTGTCCCTTCCCCCTCTATCTCCGTAATGGCTTAGCCATTACAGTACTGTACGTCGTTCTACATCTGGACCTAGTATAGGTTAGGATGTGGAATTGACTCAGCCCCTTGCCGGCCGGCAAGGGTCTTATAGTTTGAGTGCTGCCCGGACCTCCCTTGGTCCCTCATCCATGCCTGCCTGTAGAGCCAGACGGCATTGGTCAGGAAGCCTGAATTAGATTCTCCCCTTCCTTATATGCACTCTTTCGGATTGCCGGGCTTGGAGGTAGTGTACACTCTTATCCCGGCATCCATTCTATTTTTCTTCTAGTGCTGTACCCGACCCGGCTGCCGGCCTATGAGGCCAGCAGCCGGGCAGTTGTAGTCCTCTGGTTCTTTTGCTGCTAGCTGGCATCGGTCCTGTACCTTTGCTGGCCGGCTAATGTCAGCCCTTGTCTGTCGGTCACCAAGAGTGTGGCCAGCAGCTGGGTACTAACTTGTGTAGTTGCCGGCCGGCAGCCATTGCCGGCCGACATTAGCTGTTGCCGGCCGGCAATTGCTGCCGACCGGCACATGCATTTGAACCAGAGTTCTGCCGCCTAATAGCTGTTAAGTAGTATACTTTAAAGCTAGTTATGGTGTGTGCCGGCTGGCAGGTGCCGGCCGGCACGTATCCTCCGATACTGTACTAGTATTCTTCAGTATAACATATACAGTAAGAAGAAAACTATAGTATGGGTTCTGGTACACCACTGTGTGTTCTAACACTTTTGTGATTTCTTGCACAGTCCTTTGCTGTTGCCCTACAGATAGGAAAGTGAGTTCTTTCCTGTCTATTATCCAGGATTTTAAAATCATTGCTTAGGTGTGAGCTCCACCTGTTTCCTCTGGAAACTTTGCATTGGTTACTCTAGAAGAGATTAACCATTTGATTTTATTATCTGGAAGGCTGCAACAATGGGTTTTGAGGGAAACACAAGTGTGTGTCTTTCCTTTCTGAATTGTTATGCTATACTATGCATATCCAGTGATACATAGTTCACTTGATACTCAAGGAAATTTCTTCTCTTTACAGAAGGACCCTCCGAAGTGCGGAAGTGTTTTCTGCAACGTCCGCAGCAAGAACCTCTGCGGACATGAGTTTTGTAGGAGACACGCAGCATGCGCTGTCTCCAAGGATGATCTCCGGTATTGGGACCCTCAGGTATGTACTGTGTGCACTAACCTGATTACTGAGGCCTTTGATTCCCCTAGGACGGCGGAATCAAGGGATATAGCTAGAAAGAAGCTTCGTACCTGGGTAAGGGGCTTCTAAAAGAACACTTCTGGCCCTTATCTTCCAAGTGAGAAGATGAGGGCGTATCTTTTCCCTAAGGCATAAGCTGATGCAGTGATTCCCCAGCCTCAAGAGGAGATCCCCCATGTTCAGATCCAGGTGGATGCTGAAGTCGCGGTCGCGATGCAAGGCATCCAGTTAGATGACAGGATGTCTGATGTGGACGAGCGTCTGGAGGAAGACCTCCTGGCAGAAGCCCAGGATGAAGTTCAAGCCCCAGACGTTGTAGAGGAAGAGGTCGACGAGGTGTCGGCTACTCCGGTTCAGATTCCGGAGCCTATTCCCTCAACATTGGCCGATCTCCCAGTAGAGCTGGGACAGGCCCTCTCTTCTATTGTTGGAATGATCCAACAAATGCAGAAGGAGAATCAGGAGAAGGCGGCTGCAATGGAACTGCGGATGCAGTGCCTTGCAGAATCACATGGGCCCCAGAAAAAGCTCAATGTGAAAGACCTTCCCTTGTGCTCAGATGCTAACCCATGGAGGTATGCTGAGCACATGCCGATGACGACTGGAAAGATCGTCATCTCGGATAAGCTGGGCTCAGTTCCCCTGGAGGAGGTGGAATTCTGGCCCAGCAAGGCATCATATCCGGACTGTTATGTCCGGCTGAGGAAGGAACCAGCTTCAAAGGAGGAAACAGAGCCGAAGGAGGTCATAGTGATGGACCATGCTTAGGCTCAAGCTCTACTTTCATCCTCGATGAAAGAGAGGGGCTTCTCTAACCCAAAGGTAGCCGCATTGAGCAAGAAGCTCCCTTCTTTTGTGTCCTCGCCTACTAGAGCCTTACCCTTTTTACAGAAAGGGTTTGCGGCTGTACTAAAAGCAGTCGAGGCCGGCAAGCTTTGCCCCTCCCTGGAGGAGTGTAAACCCTTGTCGCTGGCCCTGCCTATGGACCACAAAGACTGGAAGGACGTCCATCTTACGTTCTCAGTTTGAAAGTTGGAGGCTGATATTGCCGGACGTCAGTTCGGCGAGGACCTCCCTAAGCTGTCTGACTTTCTTTTGCGAAGAGAATTCGAGACAAAAGAAAGACTGGCTGCCTCAATGTCTCTTCAGACTACTCTCGAGACGATGGCAAGTGACCCCAAGGTCCATGAAATGTTCATGGTGGTGGCCAAGACTCATCTGGCCACAGTGACGAAGGACCTTTATGGCTTCGTCAAGGCAAGGAGAGCTTGTAGGGAGTTCGTGTTCACCTCGGCTACGGTGAGGCACGAGCCAAGGGAACTAATCTCCTCCAACATTTGGGGAAAAGACCTTTTCCCTACCGATTTGGTCAAAGAAGTTGTTGATAAGGCCGCCTTGGAGAATAGAAACCTTCTCCAGAAGTGGGGCCTGGCTATCAAAAGAAAGTCTTCCCCGGATGAGGGTCCTCAACCAAAGAGGAAGACTATGAGGACTAGGCTACCGTCTCGGCCAGCCAAGCCTGTTAGACAGCAACAGCAACTGCAATTGCCATTGCCCCCAGTGCCCCAGATCGTGGCACAAACCCCGACCACTTTTCAGTGGGTACCCCAGGCCGTGTCGACACAGTCCACGGCATTCACCCCAGCGTTCGAAGGACAGTCTACTTCCTTTCGAGCAAAGCCTAGAGGAGCAGCCAGAGGCTCGTCTAGGCGCCCCTCAAGGGGAAGGGGATTCAGGGGTGGTCGTGGTCAGGGAGGCAAGACCTCAGGACGGCAGTCCAAGTGAGATGATACTCAAGAATGGACTGGGCTGGAGCTGGTACAGCACTCTACCCCCGTGCCTTCGGTTTCCAACTCTCCACCCCCGTTATGGAGGAGTACGTTCAAGAACTGTTGGAGAAAAAAGGTGATCCGAAGGGTGAAGCCCATCAATTTCTAAGGGAGGCTGTTTTGTGTTCCCAAGAAAGACTCGGAAAAGCTCAGAGTCATTCTGGACTTGTCGCCACTCAACAAGTTCATAGTGAATTGCAAATTCAAAATGCTAACACTGCAACACATAAGGACCTTATTGCCCAAGAGGGCATATTCCGTCTCTATAGACTTGTCAGACGCCTATTGGCACATTCCAATCAGCCATCGACTCTCCCCCTACCTAGGGTTCAGGCTACAACGAAGACTATACGCCTTCGGAGCCATGCCATTCGGGCTAAACATAGCCTCAAGGATTTTTACGAAGCTTGCGAGCGTAGCTCTCAAACAATTACGCCTAAAGGGAATTCAGGTAGTAGCCTACCTGGACGACTGGTTGGTGTGGGCAGCATCAGAGACAGAATGCTTGTAAGCTTCCAGTCAAGTGATCCAGTTCCTAGAGTACCTAGGCTTCAAGATCAACAGAAAAAAGTCTCGACTTTCTCCATCTCAAAAGTTCCAGTGGCTGGGAATCCACTGGGACCTTTTGTCACACCGTTTCTCCATCCCGGCGAAGAAAAGGAAGGAGATAGCGGGCTCTGTCAAGAGACTTCTAGATTCCGAGAGGATATCAAGACGCGAGCAGGAGAGGGTACTGGGCTCTCTCCTGTTTGCTTCGGTGACAGACCCAGTGCTAAGAGCACAGCTAAGGATGCAACCGGAGTTTGGAGAAGTTATGCATCAAACGCGCGAAGAGATCTGAGAAGACCAGTTCCGCTTCGGCTAAGTACTCTTCTCAGGCCTTGGTCCTAAGCCAGACATCTAAAGAAGTCGGTTCTTCTTCAGCCACCTCCCCCGTCGGTGATGATTCACTCAGACGCCTCGAAGGAGGGATGGGGAGGTCACTCTCATCGGAAAAAAGTCCAGGGGACTTGGTCCAAGCTATTCAAGACCTTTCACATAAAAATTTCTAGAAGCTATGGCAGTGCTCCTTACCCTAAAGAAAGTCTCCCCGCGTCACTCGATCCACATAAGGTTGGTGATGGACAGCGAGGTAGTTGTGAGATGCTTGAATCGACAAGGATCGAGGTCACCACCTCTCAACCAGGTGATGTTGGCCATCTTCCGATTGGCGGAAAAGAAGAAGTGGTACCTGTCGGCAGTTCACCTTCAAGGAGTCCGCAATGTGACGGCGGACGCTCTATCCAGGTTCACACCGATAGAGTCGGAATGATCCTTAGACGCAGGATCATTCTCCTTCATTCTGAATCAAGTCCCAGAACTGCAGATAGACCTCTTTGCGACGAAAGACAACAAGAAGTTGCCCCTGTACGTGTCCCCGTACGAGGACCCCTTAGCGGAAGCAGTGGACGCGATGTCCCTCGACTGGAACAGATAGTCCAAGATTTATCTGTTCCCTCCTCACAACCTTCTGTTGAGGGTCCTTAACAAACTGAGATCCTTCATGGGGGTAGCGGCAATAGTGGCCCACAAGTGGCCGAACAGCGTGTGGTTCCCCCTGGCATTGGAACTGTAGCTGAAGTTTGTACCGCTACCAGATCCAGTTCTGACCCAGCGAGTCCAGAAGTCAACTGTCTACGCTTCATTACAGAAAACCCGGACCCTGCAGCTCATGATTTTCTCTACCTAGCAGTGAGAAAGCGTTTCGGGATTTCGAAAGCCAGCATAGACTTCCTTGAGGAATATAAGTGCAAATCTACTAGAAGGCAATATGAGTCATCTTGGAGAAAATGGGTGGCCTTTTGTCAAGGCGAAGAATCCGCAGGAGATCTTGACAGACTTCTGCTTATCTTTCTTCTCCACCTCCATGGTCAAGGATTGGCAGCTAACACGATTTCGGCGTGTAAGTCTGCTTTGACAAGACCCATTCTATATGCCTTCCAGGTCGACCTAGGTAACGAGATCTTTAATAAAGTTCCGAAAGCCTGCGCTAGGCTCAGACCTTCAGCACCTCCAAAGCCCATTTCATGGTCTTTAGACAAGTTCTTCATTTCGCTTCTCTGTTGAGCAATGAAGAGTGTGCATTAAAGGATTTGACACAAAAAGTTATTTTCCTATTTGCACTCGCGTCCGGGGCCAGGGTTAGTGAGATTGTAGCCCTCTCGAGAGAGGCAGGTCGTGTTCAGTTCCTGGATGGGGGAGAACTGAACCTGTTTCCGGATCCTACGTTTCTCGCCAAGAATGAGTTACCCACCAACAGGTGGGGTCCCTGGAGAATCTGCCCTCTGGAAGAAGATGCATCTCTATGTCCAGTAGAATGCCTAAAGGTGTATCTTCATAGAACTTCAGACTTCAAGGGTGGTCAACTATTCAGGGGAGAAACATCAGGCTCAAATTTATCTCTGAATCAACTCAGAGCGAAAATCACATATTTTATTCGCAGAGCGGATCCTGACAGTACACCCGCAGGTCACGATCCGAGGAAAGTTGCCTCATCCCTAAATTTCTTTAATTGTATGGATTTTGAACATCTCCGTTCATACACTGACTGGAAGTCTTCCAGAGTGTTCTTTCGCCACTATGCGAAGCAAGTAGAGGAACTAAAGATATCTGTGGTAGCAGTGGGTCGCGGTGTTAACCCTACTGTTTAACTCTGCGAGGAACAGTGGTTTTAATTGGGACGATTAATTCCAGGGTGAGTGTGTAGTTACATACTGTACTACAAACTAAGTGAGGGCACTGTGTTGCCCATGTAGACTGTTCCATTTCCAAAGGTGAACCTAGCATAAGTGCAGACATGTGTGCTGAGCGTTTCTAACGCTAATGTCATTGATTTGTAATACAGACTTTTATGACTTTGATACCTCGGTATCTTAAAAGTGGCATGTAATGTTTTTTCTTTCAGACAAACAAGTTCTGTTTACTATCATACTTATGCTTAAAGTTTTGGGTTATCCTCTCCTTATGTATATATATATATAATTGTGGTTAACCTGTCTATTTATTGCCTGTCAATAAACTGGTTCTTGAGAACCTTGCGTCTCCTTCACCTGTGTCAATTTATTGGTATAATTGAGCATTCATTCTATGTACCTTATCTGGGATAATTCTAATAGAATTGTTCCTTTATGCAAGCTATGTTGCATTGGTTTATGTAGTCCCCTAATGGGAGGACTCCGTCCCATAAAGGGACGAGGGCGGTTTTATTAGTTTCTTCCTATGCGGATATAAACCTTTGTCCAATACAAGTATTGTGCGGATTACTGGTCAATATTTCACATTGACGCAGTGGTTCTTTACAAACTATGCTTTACTTAATATAGGGCGAGACCACTATATTAGCTTGCCTGGTATTCATACATAGGTATATGTACTCTTCGAGACTTTTCCAGAGTCTAGTAGGACTCTTCCCTGTAGGGGGCAGGAAGCTCTAACAGAGTTTATAGTTAGTTGAAAAGATGTATAACGGTAACATCTTAGGTCTCTAGGTCTAGTCGACCGGGAAAAATTACTTCCGGGGAGTACGGCACGTTCTGAGAATCCACAGATACAGTAATGCTCTGGTATACTTCCATCAGGACGACAGGGCTTGAGCCCAAAAAACGGATTTTGAGCGAAGCGAAAAATCTATTTTTGGGCGAGATGGCCATGTCGTCCTGATGGACCCGCCCTTGCCTTTCTAAGAAAGGGCTGTAGGACCCCTCCCTACATACAGTATCTGTAGCACCTCTTGTACGCTACAAGGAATACAGATGGCGCCAGGATTGGCGCCAGGCACTCATACGAATTTGGAGATAGGGAGCCTTGGGAGCGGCTCCCCCTTTTTCTTTCCCGAATTCGTTTCTTGCCAATCGCCCCCTGCAAGATGAAATCTCTGTTCGGAATGCAGATTGCCATGTGGCGTGTCAAGAATACGTCCTCTGATATGTCGCGATATCCCTTTCAGGAGGGATATTCGCTCCAGGAGTTAGAATTCTGGTACCTTAAGGTAAATTCTCTGGGAATATCGCCGTAGTTGTAATATACCCTAGGAAGATACCCTATAGGAACTTCCATCAGGACGACATGGCCATCTCACCCAAAAATAGATTTTTCGCTTCGCTCAAAATCCGTGTTTTATAACGTTAAAGTTTATATATATATATATATATATATATATATATATATATATATATATATATATACATATATATATATATATATATATATATATATATATATATATATATATATATATATATATATATATATATATATATATATATATATATATATATATATATATATATATATATATATATATATATATATATATATATATATATATATATATATGTATATATATATATATATATATATATATATATATATATATATATATATATATATATATATATATATATATATATATAAATAAATTTCTACCTCATACTTGGGATCGAACGCTAGCCCCTTCTAATGAAAGGCCAGGTCGAAACCAACCATGCCACGAGAGGCCATAAAAGGAAATCGGAACCTGACGCTAACTAGCTGTCCGAGGATTTACCTGGCAAGACATCAGTCTGTTACCAGCGAGTTTTACCCGATTTCCCCGGCCCACGCCGTGACACAATTGGTAGTAATTCATTCAAATTACCCCTAATGAGTCAATATGGATAAATATCAACACAACATCGTGTTCAAATAGAAATAAATTTCTACCTCATACTTGGGATCGAACGCTAGCCCCTTCTAATGAAAGGCCAGGTCGAAACCAACCATGCCACGAGAGGCCATAAAGGGAAATCAGAACCTGACGCTAACTAGCTGTCCGAGGATTTACCTGGCAAGACATCAGTCTCTTACCAGCGAGTTTTACCCGATTTCCCCGGCCCACCACGTGACACAATTGGTAGTAATTCATTCAAATTACCCCTAATGAGTCAATATGGATAAATATCAACACAACATCGTGTTCAAATAGAAATAAATTTCTACCTCATACTTGGGATCGAACGCTAGCCCCTTCTAATGAAAGGCCAGGTCGAAACCAACCATGCCACGAGAGGCCATAAAAGGAAATCAGAACCTGACGCTAACTAGCTGTCCGAGGATTTACCTTGTTTTCGACCTGGCCTTTCATTAGAAGGGGCTAGCGTTCGATCCCAAGTATGAGGTAGAATTTTATTTCTATTTGAACACGATGTTGTGTTGATATTTATCCATATTGACTCATTAGGGGTAATTTAAATGAATTACTACTAATTGTGTCACGTGGTGGGCCGGGGAAATCGGGTAAAACTCGCTGGTAAGAGACTGATGTCTCGCCAGGTAAATCCCCGGACAGCTAGTTAGCGTCGGGTTCCGGTTTCCTTTTATGGCCTCTCGTGGCATGGTTGGTTTCGACCTGGCCTTTCATTAGAAGGGGCTAGCGTTCGATCCCAAGTATGAGGTAGAAATTTATTTCTATTTGAACACGATGTTGTGTTGATATTTATCCATATTGACTCATTAGGGGTAATTTGAATGAATTACTACCAATTGTGTCACGTGGTGGGCCGGGGAAATCGGGTAAATCTCGCTGGTAAGTGACTGATGTCACGCCAGGTAAATCCTCGGACAGCTAGTTAGCGTCAGGTTCCGATTTCCTTTTATGGTCTCTCGTGGCATGGTTGGTTTCGACCTGGCCTTTCATTAGAAGGGGCTAGCGTTCGATCCCAAGTATGAGGTAGAAATTTATTTCTATTTGAACACGATG
>NC_090753.1:18299308-18304308 GCF_036898095.1 Palaemon carinicauda
GCTGTGCTGCCCCAAAACTGAAGAGAAGTGGAAGCAAGTTTCTGCCAGGTTCAGCTCCAAATGGAATTACCACAACTGTCTGGAGGCTGTGGACGGAAAGCACATCGCCATAAAGAAGCCACCCAAATGCTGGCTCTTACTACTACAACTACAAGGGCTTCCACAGCATTGTACTAATGGCAGTGGCAGATGCTACCTACAAGTTCCTCTATGTTGATGCTGAGGCAGAGGGTGGTGCATCGGATGGACGAACATGGAGTAAGTGTTCCCTGCACGATGCTGCAGAAGAGAACAGAGCTGAAGCGCCTCAACTAGAACCACTCCCTAATCATGACTACCCAGTCACAAGTCCTACGAGAACGCATATATAGCTGCAGGTTTTCTCGTGCCTGACATGTCGTGGAGAATGCCTTTGGAATTTTATGTCAAAGGTTCTGTTGCTTCTTGACGACGATACATCCGCACCCCAACACCATCAACCTGATCACCATGTGTGCCTTCATCCTGCACAGCCTCATCCTCATCAGATACCCGCACGCAATTTTAGAAGTGAAGCTCCGAACACACATGATTTGATCCCGGGTGGATGGAGGACTGAGCGATACCGGCAGGGGCTGCTGTCTCTAACCGGCCATCATACCCAGAAGGATGCAAAGGATCAACAAGACTACCTTTCACATTACTATATGTCCCCTGCTGGTGCTGTCCCTTGGAAAGAAGGAGTGGTAGTAGCCCCATGAGCTGCATCCACAGTTGTTTTATTTTTCTAGTCTTTGGTAGTGCTATAGATTCTTTGCCATGGTCTTTCACTGTCTTGGGTTAGATATTTTTTGCTTGAGGGTACAATCAGGCACTCTCTTCTATCTAATTTTTCTTTCTCTTGTTTTTTTTTTTTAGTTTTTATTGTTTATATAGGAAATATTTATTTTAACGTTGTTACTATTCTTGAAATATCTTATTATTCCTTGTTTCTTTTCCTAAAGGGCTATTTTCCTTAGAGGGGCCCCTGGGCTTATAACATCATGCTCTTCCAACATGGGTTTTAGCTTAGCATTTAATAATAATAATAATAATAATAATAATAATAATAATAATAATAATAATAATAATGATAATAATAAAAATAATAAAATGATAATAATAATGATATTAATATATATATATATATATATATATATATATATATATATATATATATATATATATATATATATATATATATGTATATATATATATATATATATATATATATATATATATATATATATATACATATATATATATATATATATATATATATATATATATATATATATATATATATATATATATATATATACAGTCAGCGCGGGTCGGTCTGTCCGGGCAGCATCCGGCGTGCATTCAATTTGATCACCCCCCCATATCTACACTAATACACAATATAAATCAATAAAAATTTAATTGAACACTCACCAATATCCCTGCTACTTGTCTATAGGGTAGCCTTTCCTCTTCTTGACCTCCAAAAGTCGTAGAGGAACACTATCGGCGAGGTTTCGTAGTATATCGGCAGGTATTTCTGCCCACACCTTATGGAGCGCCGCCTCGAGAAGTGTCACGTTGGTCGTCACTTCTTTACGAAGGCGGGCTTTAACTATCGCCCAAAGGTTCTCAATGGGCGAAATATCAAGACTTTGACCTGGCCAATCAGGAATATAGTTCACTTCGCTATTTTCCAGCCACTTTTTCACTTTTTTAGCCGTATGGCAAGGGGCACCGTCCTGCTGAAAAATTTCAGCTCCTGTAGCCGCAAAACAATCCGCTAAATTGTCTTTTAAAATGTTCAAATAGCGGTCAGCATTAACCGTTATGCCTTTAGGCAAAACAACAAGGCTTGGGGCACCACCGTAGGCAAACGAACCCCAGACCATAAGCGATGCTGGGTGCTTAACTGTCTTGGCCGTGAGATTAGGCTTAAGAGGATCTGACCCCCTTCGCCGCCACACTTTTTTCCCGGTCGTCTCACTCACACAAAAGGTCGCTTCGTCACTCCACAAGACACTACGCCACTGCTCCAAGGTCCAATCCTTGTATGTCTTGGCAAAAGCAACCCTCCTCTGCCTTTGTTTCAAAGTTACAGCGGGCTTCTTTCGCGCGATCACTTTCTCGAAGTCGAGGCGCTTCGACAGGTTTTCCTGAATCGTACGAACACTGACGTCGCTCAACAATTTAGGGTTCTGTTCTTTCAGTTGCTTAGCTGTTAATGTTGGATTTTCTTCTAGGGTTTGCTTTAATATGTGTAAAGTACGATCAGGAATCTTCCGGGGAGGGGAACCAGCCTGAGAGTGAGAAGGGACCTCGGTGCTACCTCCTGCCTTGTACTTCGCCACCAAGCGCCTCACTGTCCTCTCGTTCACGCCAGTATTCTTCACGATTTCCTTCGTTTGCAGACCTAAATTATGACAGGTTATCACTCTAACAATGTCATCGTGACTTGTACGGGGTCTAGACATCACGGGGGGGGGTTTGATACACAAAAATGCCACGCGAACTCACAAAAGAACGATTGCAACTCGGCCCTCTCAACCTGACACAACCTCACTCCACGACTACAGGAAACACACTGGCTAGCTTCCACCTACGCAGATATGTAGATGCCAACTTGTATAAAAAGATGCCAATTAGTCGATTTGTCCCAGTCGATTTTTTCCCCGATAAACCCCATGCCTCCGATTTGCGCGGAACGCTGTGTCCGGCCCACTACCCGGACACAGCGATCCGCGCTGACTGTATATATATATTTATATATATATATATATATATATATATATATATATATATATATATATATATATATATATATATATATATATTTTTATATACACACACATATTTATGTGTATATATATATATGTATATATATATATATATATATATATATATATATATATATATATATATACGTAACTATTATTATTATCATATATATATATATATATATATATATATATATATATATATATATGTGTTTGTGTATATATATAAATATATATATATATATATATATATATATATATATATATATATACATATATATATTTATATATATTTATTTTATATATATATATATATATATATATATATACATATATATATATATATATATATATATATATATACACACATATTTATATATATATATATATATATATATATATATATATATATTTATATATATGTATATATATATATATATATATATATATGTATATATATATATATATATATATATATATATATATATATATATATATATATATATATATATATATATATATATTTATATATATATATATATATATATATATATATAAATATATATATATATATATATATATATATATATATATATATATATATATATATATATATATATATATATATACTTAATGCATGTGTATGCACGTAGTTATAGCCTATATGTGTGTTCGCATGGATACATAAATACCATTACAATATGTCGAATATATAACAGACTAATGTATTGCGCATTAAGCATAAACATTCCAGACAATGGTGAAAGATGATGAAATAAAATGTACATCGATAATTAAGGATTTGTAAGTGTACTTTAAAGTAAAATCTGTGAATTATAGAATTATATAAAGAGATTGAGTCAAAAAGTTTAGATATCTAGTGCCTGATGTAATCGATAACTGACAAGTGAGCAAGTTCATCATTGGCAAGATTCTTGGACACGATGTGTTGTACTTTGTTAGTGTTATTTCTTAGATTCATTTTAGTATCAGGTCTTCTGAAAGTTATTTAACTTTTATTAGGATTTATTCTTTTCTATGGTTTAAGTTTAAATTTTCGGTAATTTGTTATTTTTAACAAATGGTATGGGCGTGAATGACCTTCGATGCCAGGAATCCAGAGAACTCTAAATCAATCAACCAATCAGTGGTTTGAGTATTATACTCATTATCTGACCGCAGCTTGATAACTCAGGAATCAGCCTATACAAGTGGAGGACAACGCCACAGAGCAAAAGCTATAGAAAGATTACAGGACATCTAGAATCTGAAATAATGTTGGATCCCGTATAGATTAATCCATTTCATTAAGAGTGACGATGCTTACCCCAACCTCAATCATTCATTAAATAAAATTGCATCGCATGTAAATATGAATACTAGGATCTCGTGTTCCTTTTTTTTTATCTACCTATGCACACAAAGATTTCCAATCTGGCTGAATTCGATGGTTTAATTTACAGTGAGTTTTGACATTTTTTTTTTGGGGGGGGGGGGAATCTGTGATCCTCTGTTACAGAAATATTTATTGCCAAGGCTGTGATAATATGCTTATATTTCGTACATTAAAGGTTTAATTCATTCCTAATTTGATTTAAAAAAAAAATACCATTGGAATTTGAATTAAAATGTGTTAACTCATAACCAAATACTATACAAATAAACCCAATTTTATCTATACTACAGCTTCAATGAAGAATTTTTTTTTCTTTTTTTTTTTAATATTCAAACTAATTTTATAAATTTATAAATTTATAGTTTTATAATTTTCAAAGAAGCCAATATATATGCGAATGCCCTATTGATTTACATTCTCTCAAAATTAACCTGTAATTGAAAGCTATCATTTGCAAGAAAATGATTTCCCCAGGTTATGCAAGTTTTCTTATCTATCAAAACCATTCGATATATCATTTGCTTGAATGGACCTTCCACATTACCTTGTATATCTTTTTCTTTTATCAATTACCTTATTCCTTTGTTGTTGTTTCATCCTTGTTATTTAAGCAAAGCTTAAAAGAAATTTTTTTGCAATAATAGTAGTAGCTGTAGGAGAAGTGGAGTAAAGATCTTTTCTTCAAAGGGATCAACCTTTCGACAAAGCCGGACCTTTCTTCTCCAATTAAGAAACCATTAAAGAATTTGAACAAAGATTTCATCCTCTGAGGGAAATAAAATTTGACCTTTAAATGATCTTACTGA
>NC_090753.1:18309308-18311808 GCF_036898095.1 Palaemon carinicauda
TAAAGGCGATCTGGAAGCATTGGTAGATATCTAGCTCCTATATCAATATTTGAATGTTTTCAGATGTTCTATTTCTTCAAACACCATTTCTTAATGCTTGTTATTTATTTTTCTTTTTACATAGTGTAAAAACGCGCGTTTTAGGTATTTGTCAGTATATATGTTGTATCACTTCATAAAATTTCCAACGTTTTCCCTCGGGTATGGAGTGTAAGTCAAAATGAGAGTCAGTAGTTGGTGTTTAGGTCAATTTTGGCCGGGATCACTGTCGAAATCGGTAAAGATATTACTGACTCAGACTCAATTACATAATTCTTTTTAATGTTAAATCGCTAAAATCTTTGTGTGCATTGCAAAGTTGAGGCAAATGTTACTTTTTGTGATGGTTTTGATGAATAATCTGAAAATCACGGATTTAAACAATTACAAATGAGTTCACAGATTGAATCATTAATGATGCTGCCAAAGGCAAATCACTTTACAAGATCTTTGATACAGATAGCCTTGAAAGGCATTTTGTTTTTGGGAACGGGTACCTAGAAAAAATCTCCCATCCTTCTGTAAGTCAAACCCCTATGGAAAAGACATAACTTGAGAGTGAATCTCATAGCTACCTGGAGAATGGACGGGACCTCCTAGGTCAATTCCTGATAGTGTCAAGATCATTCCGAAGCATTGATGAGCATGAGTCAATTGGCCACTAGGAGTTTCTGCTCTACCCTAGAAGTTTGTTCCTGGGTGACACTCTGCTTTTGTGTACTGTTAAAATGAATTAGGACGACAATTGAATGTTAAATCTCAGAATGCCTTTCACATGATGACAAACACAATTGATCCCAGCACCAAATACGTGAGCTTCGAAAGATGGAACTGTGCAAATGACTCGACTTACTAGACTTAGAGTTTTTTCATGATGATTGCATGTAGGATCTGTCGATGAAAGGTCGAGAAGATCTAGACATACTAGTCGACATTGATGAAGTTAATCAACCACATTTGAACCTTCACATAAGTGCATATTCATGGGCGGAATGGGAGTCCTGCACTTGATTCTTGAAAGCTTGAACCTGCCAACCATTTTCGATTTCAGCAGAATATTCATGTACAAAATTGAGGCAAAGTTGAACCATTATGATAAGATTCGTTGGATATCTGATCCATACACAGGGGAGTTTCGGGAAGAGTCAAGAAGTACCATAGGCAAAAGGGAACTGGAACTTACTATGCTGTAAGTTCATTAACCAATTTTGCAATGACTGGGTTGAAACAATTTTCAAGTCATAAGAGATCAAAACAAGAACTTTCTACATATTAAGCAGAGAAATTCATCCAAGCTTACAAAGACCTAATGCGGTCATATATAGCCTCATGCGCGAAAGATAAAGGATGCAGTGTGACTTGGACAAACGTTGGTACCTGTGTAGAGTAAGTGGTACATCTACATATGAATCTCGATGAGGCACATGCAATGTTCATCGCCATTTCTGCACACATCACATTACAGGCAATACACTCTTATGTACTGCATCTATGAAGTTATGAGACATGTCTTATTGTTGTTAACATAATATGAGAAACCGTTGGTGACTAATATCTTCATGTTCTAGCAGGACAAAATGTTTGACATCACAGGTCTCTACAGCTATATAGGCCCAGAAAAATCTGCATTCATTCTAGGTTGGAATGAGATAACGGGTTGTAACACCACCGGGATGTTTGATGGCTGTGGAAAGAAAAGCTGCTAGAACACTTTTCTTACTTTACATGAAAGTCATGATGAAGATATTATCCAAGGCCTCCGGCTCAACGGGAGAAAAGCAAACCTTTCAAGTTCAACAAAAGCAGCACTGGCTAGATTTGCGACACTTGGTTATGCTAAAGGCACACATTCACTTCCAGCTACTCGGTAGTTTCTTTTCATCAAAGAACTAGCTCTTGGAAATAAGATGCCCCCAACGCCAAAGGCCCTCCGACAGCATTTGTTGACACCCTTAGTTCAAACCCTGGCTTGGAGACATGCACACAAACCTATCCTGGCCATGCCTGATGTGAAGAGTGAAATTTTTGGCTGGCAGTTGACTGGTCTCATAGAGTTCCCCATTCCTTCAACCAACACATATGCCCCTGCAGCTGTCATGGAACTTATGAAGAACAATTATCATGGAGCATGTGCAAATCAGTTTTGCACTTGCTTCAGAGGCAAGATGACATAGACAGCAATGTGTCATGTAAAAGAAGAAAATTTAAATGAGAACACTGACCTACACAATGTTGCAGGGATCCTATCTGAAGACGAAAAGTTTGATGAATATTCATGATTATGATAACCACATTTGAACGAACTGTTACTTAGTTGCAATATTATGAATATAAAGGAATCTAAACACATCGTGGTAAAATGTCACATTTAGGTGCAATAAAAATTTCCCTGCAGAAAATCAATATTTCAGTATATCCAATGTATTTCTTCCCATGGTATTGTGATGATAATTTCCAATAC
>NC_090753.1:18324308-18326808 GCF_036898095.1 Palaemon carinicauda
ACACATCTCGATAGAAGCTACTTGTCTATGAAGCAAAAGGATGATTTTCAAAAATTTTATAGCTACTCTTATGACCTAGATTTACAGTGATTTCACATATTTTACCGTTACTCACTATTTTATTTGCATAAACTAGTAAATGTCACGTTACACATTCATTACCCTGTAGATTATATAGCACAAACATTTCCCTTCAAAAAATCTATGTAATTCAATTGTTTAGTTCTTAGCTGATTTTATCTATTTTTTTTTTCGTAGTGACTCCCATTGTACTCAATGGGACTTGAGGGGGATCGATATAAACACTATAGTGTTGCTTATTGATATAAAGAGATAAAAGCGTAAACAATAACATCGCTATCTGAATTTCAGTGGGAAAGTTAAAATTTCACCTCTGCTCTCTTTAGATAAAGTGACCACACATAAACACACACACATACACACGCACACACACATACCAAAATACACCCCATCCACACATACACACACACCAAATCATTCCCACACACATACATATTACACATATATAAAACAAGCAGATGCATGCAATTGAACTAAGATCTAAAAATAACATGCGAACACAAAGAATTTGGATGTGGTGCATGCAAACCTACACACGCACACACACACTTCTTACACATATATACAAAACAAACATATGTATATACATAAACAAATAAATAACACTCACACATGGTATGTACTCAGACATATAACATAGCATGCACACACACGCACACATTAACACACTTACAGTACCTACTAACTCCTCCCCTTGTATTTGAGCAAAGCATAAGATCTTGTATGCCTTATCTTTGCTGCAACTTTGAGCAAAAGCAGGTTTCACCAAATCATGAAGTTCCTTCATTGCACTGACAATGCAACCTTGGTGATAAGAAAATGGCTAAAGTGAGACATGTGTATGATCTGAAAGAAAACATCTGGCAATCTGGAATTCTTCATGAAATTCTGAGTATTGATGAATATATAACGCCTTATAACATACCTCATTCCTGCAAGCAATTCATTAGACAAAACTCATTACGATTTGACTTCAAATAATTGATCATGGCTAAATTCTAGTGGCCTGTATTATTGTGTAAAGATCAATTAAGATAAATCCGAAAACCAGTCGTCCAAGGAGCTTTAGGAAGTAGGATAATCCGGGAATACATATCTTCATGTACTGAAACTACAGAGCACATGATCTATTTTGACAATTTATTTTCTTCATATGATATAGTGTTAAATCTAAAAGGAAAGGAAAAAAATGACACTGGTACAATCAGATCAGACTAAACAAAGCCCAACCCTTTGCCGATTACAAAAGATATGGAAATGATGCAAGGGGGATACTAAGACTATCGCTCAGAAGGTAATGTCGATATGGTTACGGGGAATGATAATGCTCTTTTTACTCTTTGTTGACATCCTGAAGTTCTAAATCTCAGTTCCATGGCAAAACGATGGCAAAAGATGTAGGGAGAGTGAACAATTTACAACCTTTCATAGTAAAAGCACATGATAAAAGCATGGGGGGTGTCGACTTGTTCGACAGATCTGTGTCAGATTTTTTCCTTGTAATTAGAGGAAAGAATTGTTATTTTCTCATGTTATTGCTGCTTTGAATACAGGGATGGTGTTTTGCTGAAAACTTTATGAAATCCACACAAGATCTACAATTCCTAACAAAAAACATAGACGGTCTATTGTTCATATCTTTGACAGAAGAGTAAAGCCTGAAAGGATGCATTCAGAAGGCCCAAGGTTAGACCCAAAAGGAAGTAAAGCTCTCTTACCAAGGAAAGTAAGGACAGACAATACTAATCATCGTACTGAGTCTCTGGTAACTTCAGTAGGATGCATTGTATTTAAGAACAATGGGAAAATTCAGTGCGCAAAATGTAATGTCACTCTTCATCTGAAGTCATGCTGGCAAATATTTCACGAAAAATGGAAATTAGCTGTACACACACACGTTTCTTCTGTACAGTTAATCAGACACCACTTCTTATTTTCTTTTATGGTACACATTTCTTATGTATTTTACCTGAGGGGTTTCTTATTACTTACTCAGTACAGGAACTTTGGATTTTAGTTTATTCTCAATAGTTTACTTGCTTTCTTCGTAATAGGGCTGTGGTAGTTGATGCGGTAACGTTCCTGACTGGTGAATGCCAGACTGGGGTTCGAGTCCCGCTCAAAATCGTTAGTTCCTTTAGTCGCTGGTACCTTACCGTCCTTGTGAAGTAGGTCTTTCTGCTAAGTCATCAGCAGCCATTGTCTTGCCCCTCTTGGTCCTAGCATGGGTGGCAAGGGGGCTAGTGCTCTGATCATACGCATATATATATTAGTCTCTAGGGCATTATCCTGCTTGATAGGGCAATGTCACTGTCCTTTGCCTCCACCATTTATGAGCGGCCTTTAAACCTTTAAATTAGTGCATGCTATATATCTGCGCTTGCATGCTTGTCTGTCCAAGTATGTGTTCATGTGATTG
>NC_090753.1:18331808-18334308 GCF_036898095.1 Palaemon carinicauda
AGGTTTCACCAAATCATGAAGTTCCTTCATTGCACTGACAATGCAACCTTGGTGATAAGAAAATGGCTAAAGTGAGACATGTGTATGATCTGAAAGAAAACATCTGGCAATCTGGAATTCTTCATGAAATTCTGAGTATTGATGAATATATAACGCCTTATAACATACCTCATTCCTGCAAGCAATTCATTAGACAAAACTCATTACGATTTGACTTCAAATAATTGATCATGGCTAAATTCTAGTGGCCTGTATTATTGTGTAAAGATCAATTAAGGTAAATCCGAAAACCAGTCGTCCAAGGAGCTTTAGGAAGTAGGATAATCCGGGAATACATATCTTCATGTACTGAAACTACAGAGCACATGATCTATTTTGACAATTTATTTTCTTCATATGATATAGTGTTAAATCTAAAAGGAAAGGAAATAAATGACACTGGTACAATCAGAACAGACTAAACAAAGCCCAACCCTTTGCCGATTACAAAAGATATGGAAATGATGCAAGGGGGATACTAAGACTATCGCTCAGAAGGTAATGTCGATATGGTTACGGGGAATGATAATGCTCTTTTTACTCTTTGTTGACATCCTGAAGTTCTAAATCTCAGTTCCATGGCAAAACGATGGCAAAAGATGTAGGGAGAGTGAACAATTTACAACCTTTCATAGTAAAAGCACATGATAAAAGCATGGGGGGTGTCGACTTGTTCGACAGATCTGTGTCAGATTTTTTCCTTGTAATTAGAGGAAAGAATTGTTATTTTCTCATGTTATTGCTGCTTTGAATACAGGGATGGTGTTTTGCTGAAAACTTTATGAAATCAACACAAGATCTACAATTCCTAACAAAAAACATAGACGGTCTATTGTTCATATCTTTGACAGAAGAGTAAAGCCTGAAAGGATGCATTCAGAAGGCCCAAGGTTAGACCCAAAAGGAAGTAAAGCTCTCTTACCAAGGAAAGTAAGGACAGACAATACTAATCATCGTACTGAGTCTCTGGTAACTTCAGTAGGATGCATTGTATTTAAGAACAATGGGAAAATTCAGTGCGCAAAATGTAATGTCACTCTTCATCTGAAGTCATGCTGGCAAATATTTCACGAAAAATGGAAATTAGCTGTACACACACACGTTTCTTCTGTACAGTTAATCAGACACCACTTCTTATTTTCTTTTATGGTACACATTTCTTATGTATTTTACCTGAGGGGTTTCTTATTACTTACTCAGTACAGGAACTTTGGATTTTAGTTTATTCTCAATAGTTTACTTGCTTTCTTCGTAATAGGGCTGTGGTAGTTGATGCGGTAACGTTCCTGACTGGTGAATGCCAGACTGGGGTTCGAGTCCCGCTCAAAATCGTTAGTTCCTTTAGTCGCTGGTACCTTACCGTCCTTGTGAAGTAGGTCTTTCTGCTAAGTCATCAGCAGCCATTGTCTTGCCCCTCTTGGTCCTAGCATGGGTGGCAAGGGGGCTAGTGCTCTGATCATACGCATATATATATTAGTCTCTAGGGCATTATCCTGCTTGATAGGGCAATGTCACTGTCCTTTGCCTCCACCATTTATGAGCGGCCTTTAAACCTTTAAATTAGTGCATGCTATATATCTGCGCTTGCATGCTTGTCTGTCCAAGTATGTGTTCATGTGATTGTAATTCAAAGAAATTTACTATTTTTCATGCATATATCAATAAAAAGTTGTGTGAAAATCATTCAAATACAATAAGTCTAAAGTGTATAATTTTCATGCAAATACTGTATATACCATGCAGTCCCATGGACTCCCTAGGGAGACATACATGTACATTTATTGGAAATAGAGATAATTAAAAAAAAAAAAACTAGCAACAGGTAATCAAACATTAAAATCACTTCATAAATTAAGTTTTATGAATAACAAAGGATAATGAAGCACACTTTTACTAGCAGGGAAACTCTAGATAGAGACGACTGGTGAAAACTAACTTAGGCCCATATTATGATTATGAGGATTTAAAAAAAAAGAGACATGCCAGCTTGTTTAACATAAAAACTTAAATCCATTATTCAAGCACATTATAGAGATATTTCATCACCTTATTTTGCTAAATCATAGTTTATTGTCATTATTTTCTGTATTTATCAGCTGAGTCATCAGCAGCCATTGCCTGGCACTCCTTCGTCCAAGTATGAGTGGTGAGGGGACTAGAGCCTTGATCCTAATCATGATGTACGGTCAGTCTCTAAGGCATTGTTCTGCTTGCTAGGGCATTGTCACTATCCCTTGCCTCTGACATTCATAAGTGGCCTTTAAACCTTTAACCCTTTTATATATGATTTATAGTGTTTTAAAGATACGAAATATAGGATAAGAGAGTGCGTATTAGAGAAAAAAAACCCTTTTCATAAGTTGCTTAAATTCTTAAGGGAATTTTTTTTTTAATAATAAAAAATTAGTGTTTAACGATAAAAAGGGCGGCAACAGTCGTGGGAGTTTCAGAGATAATTTCT
>NC_090753.1:18336808-18349308 GCF_036898095.1 Palaemon carinicauda
GGGCTCAGGCCATGTCGTCCTGATGGAAGTTTACCAAAGCATTATTGTGTCTGTGGATTCTCAACCGGTGCCGTACCCTCAAGAAAGTATTTTACTGGTCCGTCTAGACCTAGAGACCTATTATGTTACCGTCATACATCATTTCATCTAAGCATGAACTATGTTAGTACTTCCTGCCCCCTACAGGGAAGAGTCGTACTAGATTCTGGAAAAAGTCTCGAGGAGTACATATTAACTATGGATGACAAAATGACAAGCTTGTATAGTGGTCTCGCCCTATACATTATAAAGCAAAGTTTGTATAAGAGTCACCAATGTCAGTATGAATTCCTGACATATCCCCCAGTGTGTCTTATTATACTATCGGATAACAGTTGTATCCGTATAGGAACAAATTTTGCATCTCTACCACCATCCCCTTAGGGTACAACGTTAATCCTTCCGAAGGAAGGGTTAAAGCGAGTGGATTTTTGCTTGAAGAAAGGAACATTCTTGAAAGACATTCCATGTTAAAGTTATCCATATTTTAAACTTAATGCTCAGTACATTTCTAATGAAATAAGTGTGGGAGAATAAGACGCAGGGTTCACTATGAACTAGTTTATTAAAAATTTAATAAACATATATATATATATCAGTCAACCTTTATAAAATTTATAAAATGTGGACGATATCCATTAAAGCATAAAGAAAACAGTAAACAGAAAATATTGTTTTGTCTAAAAGGAAACAGATTTGCCACTTTAATCGAATTATCAATAATATTGATACAGTCTGTATTACTGTTTATTAACACTAGCGTAAGAAACGCTTGGCACAAGTGTCCGTATTATGCTTTAGTTCACCAAAGTCAATGGAACATTTCGTAAAGACACGTTAGTGGCCTATCACTCAGTGTGTAGTAACAGTCTGTGACTACAAAACCACCCTCTTAATTAATCGTTCTAAATTAATTTCACTGTTCCTTGCAGATTTAAACAGCAGGTTTAAGAATTCTACCTGCTGCTACCATAGACCACTTGAGTTGCTGCACTTGCTTTGCATAGTGCATAAAGAACACCTTGGATGACTACCAGCTGGTGTACGAACGAAGATGTTTAAAGTCCATATAATTAAAGAAATTTTATGGAAGAGGTAACTTTCCTCGGATCATGACTTGCAGGTGTACTGTCTGGATCCGCTCTGCGAATAACATAGGTGAGTTTCGCCCTTAGTTGTTTCAGAGATAAATTTGAACCCGAGGTTTCTCCTCTGAACAGCTGTCCTCCCTTAAAGTCTGAAGTTCTATGAAGATAGACCTTTAGGCACTCCACTGGACATAGAGATGCATCTTCCTTCAGAGGGCAGATTCTCTAGGGACCCCACCTGCTGGTGGGTAGCTCGTTCTTGGTAAGAAACGTTAGGTCTGGAAATATATTCAGTTCTCCCACCAAGAATTGGACGTGGCCTTCCTCTCTAGAGAGAGCCACTATTTCACTAACTCTGGCCCCCAAAGCGAGTGCAAACAGAAATATGACTTTTTGAGTCAAATCCTTCTAAGCGCACTCCTCGATGTTCATTATTTAGGCAAAATGATGAATCTTATCAAGTTACCATGAAATGGGTCTCGGGGGCCCTGAAGGACTAAGCTTAGCAAGGTCCTTCGGAATTCATTAAGAACGTCGTTAGAAAGGTCGACCTGAAAGGCATATAATATCGGTCTTGTCAAGGCAGACTTGCATATTGATATTGTGTTGGCTGCTAAACCCTTTTTATGAAGGTGAATGAAGAATGATAAACAGAAATCTGTCGAGATTTCTTTTTGGTTTCTTCGCCTTGACAAAGGACACACTCTTCTTCCATGATGCCTCATATTGTCTTCTGGTTTCCTCCAAAAAGTCTATACTGTCTTTTGATACCCCGAATCTTTTTCTCATCGCTAAGGAGACAAAATCATAAAATGCAGATTCCTGGTTTTCTGTGATGGAGCGAAGACAGGCGACTTCTGTACTCGCTTAGACAGGATTGGATCCGGTAGCGGTACAAACTTCAGTCGTAGTTCCAATGCCAGAGGGAACCACACGCTGTTTGGCGACTTGTTGGCCACTATTGCCGCTTTCCCTTTGAAGGATCTCAGTTTATCAAGGACCTTCAAAAGGAGGTTGTACATAGGGAACAGGTAAATCCTGGACCATCTGTTCCAGTCTACGGACATAGCGTCCACTGCCTCCGCTAGCGGATCCTCGTATGGGGACACATAACAATGTATTTTCTTGTTGTCTTTCGTCGCAAAGAGGTCTATCTGCAGTTCCGGGACTTGACTCAAGATGAAGGAGAATGATCCTGCATCTAGGGACCAATCTGACTCTATTGGTGTAAACCTGAATAGAGCGTCCGCTGTCACGTTGCGGAACCCTTGAATGTGAACTGCTGACAGGTGCTATTTCTTCCTTTCCGCCAAACGGAATATGGCCAACATCACTTGGTTGATTTGAGGCGACCTCGACCCTTGTCGATTCAGGCATCTCACTATCACCTCGCTGTCTAGAACCAATTTTATGTGGGTCGAGTGGCTAGGAGATACTTTCTTTAGTGTCAGAAGTAATGCCATGGCTTCTAGAAAGTTGATGTGAAATGACTTGAAAAGATTGGACCAAGCTCCTTGGACTCTCTTCTGGTGAGATTGCCCTCCCCAACCTTCCTTTGAAGTGTCTCTGTGGATAGTAACTGACAGGGGAGGATGTTGAAGAAGTATTGATTTCTTTAGTTGCTTGGCTTTGGACCACGGCTTGAGAAGCATTCACAGTAGAGTCGATAGTGGTCTCATTAGACATCTTCGCTAGTTTGATGCGTATTTTTTCCAGAGTCCTGTTGCATCCTTTAGCTGTGCTCTTAGCACTGGATCTGGTATCGAAGCAAACTGTAGAGAGCCCAGCACTCTCTCCTGTTCGCGTCTTGATATCCATTTGGATTTCAATAGTCTCTTGACAGATCCTGCTATTTCTTTCCTCTTCTTCCCAGGAATGGAAAGTTGATGTGACTCCAAATTCCAGTGGATTCCCAACCACTGAAATTTTTGAGCTGGAGATAGTCGAGACTTTTTGATGTTGATCTTGAATCCCAGTTTTTCTAGGAACTGGATCACTATCTTGGAGGCTTGCATGCATTCTGTCCTGGATGCTTACAACACCACCCAGTCGTCCAAGTAGGCCACTACTTGGATCCCCTTTAGGCGTAATTGATGGATGGCTGCATTCGCAAGCTTCGTGTAGATCCTTGGGGCTATGTTTAGCCCAAATGGCATGGCTCTGAAGGCGTAAAGTCTTCTTTGTAACTTGAAGCCTAGGTAGGAGGAGAGGTGACGATTAATTGGAACGTGCCAATAAGCGTCAGAAAAGTGTATAGAGACAGTATATGCCCTTTTGGGCAGTAGGGTCCTTATGTGTTGAAGTGTGAGCATCCTGAACTTGTAGTTCACTATGAACTTGTTGAGTGGCAACAAGTCCAGAATGACCATAAGTTTTTCTGAGTCCTTCTTTGGAACACAAAACAGCCTTCTTTGGAACTTGATGGACTTAAATTTTCGGATTACTCTTTTCTCTAAGAGTTCTCGGACATATTCTTCCAGAACGGGGGTAGAGTGTTGGAAGAACTGAGGAAATTGAGGTGGAGGACTGCTCCAGCTCCAGCCTAGTCCATTCTTTATTAAGCTGTGGGCCCAAGGATCGTAGGTCCAACGATCCCTAAATAGATGAAGTCTCCCTCCTACTGGAAGCATCTCACTTCTGCTGTTGTGGACCTGAGGCCTTGCCTCATTGACCGCGTCCTCCCCTGAATCCCCTTCCCCTTGAAGGGCGTCTAAAAGAATCTCTAGCTGTTCCTCTAGCCTTTGAGCGAAAGGAAGAAGTCTGCCTTTCAAAAGCTGGGTTAAAAACCAGCCACAGTGTCGCTACTTGTTGAGGTACCAACTGGTACGTGGTTGGAGGTTGTGACACTCTCTGAGGCACCGCGGTCACAGGAAGTTGCTGTTGTTGCTGTCGGTAGGGCTTAGCCAGCCGAGAGGATAGCCTAGGCCTTTTTGTCTTCTTCTTGGGTTGGGGACCCTCATCCGGAGAAGACTTTCTCTAAATATTTAAGCCCCACTTTTTGAGAAGGTTCCTATTCTCCGTGGCGGCCCCATCTACTACCTCTTTAACCACTTCGTTGGGAAAGAGGTCCTAACCCCAGATACAAGAGGAGATCAGCTTCCTCGGTTCGTGCCTCACCGCAGCCGAGGCGAGCACAAACTCTCTACAGGCTCTCCTAGCTTTAATAAAGCTATAGAGATCCTTCGTAACTGTGGCCGGATGGGTTTTGGGCACTACCATGAACAAGTCCTGTTTCTTGGGGTCACTTGCCATCGTTTCTAATTTCGTTTGCAACGACATCGATGCCGCAAGTCTTTCCTTCGTCTCTTGCTCTCTGTGCAAGAGAAACTCTGACAGCTTTGGAAGTTCCTCACAAAACTGACGTTCAGCAATATCAGCTTTCAGCTTCCCGACTGAGAAGGTAAGGTGGACGTCCTTCCAGTCTTCTTGGTCCAAGGGTAAGGTCAGGGATAACGGCTTGCATTCCTCCAAGGAGGTGCATGGTTTCCCTGCCTCCGCTGCCTTCAAGGCTGCCTAAATCCCTTTTCCATGAAGGGAAAGGCTCTGGTTGGAGAGGCCACAAAGGAGGGAAGCTTCTTACTCAAGGCTGGCACCTTTGAGTTCATGAAGCCCCTCTCTTTCATCGAGCTTGCTAGTAACGCCTGTGCTTTACTATGGTCAAGGACTATGATCTCCTTCCACATCTTCCAGTGGAATTGAGCCCAACTTCTCCGATATAACAATCTTCCCGGTTGTCATTGGCATGTGTTCGGCATACCTCCAAGGATTGGTATCCGACCACAAAAGAAGATCCTTCACGTTGAGTCGCTTCTGGGCCCACTTGATGCTGCGAGTCTACGTATCTCCAGTTTCATCGCAGCTTCCTTTTCATCATTCTTCATTTGTATTTGTTGAATCATCTCAACAATAGAAGAAAGAGTCCTTCCCAGATCACCTGGGATAGCAGACGATGTAGAGGGGACAGGTTCCAGGGCCGGAACCGATGTAACCGACACCTCATCGATTTCTTCCTCTTCTATTTCTGGAGCCTTGGTCAGCTCCTCCTCCTGACATTTTCCCAGAGGGTCCTTCTCTGTATAATCCGACACTTCTGACATCCTATCGTCCAATGGGATGTCTTGAAAGGCGGCCGAGAATTCAGAATCTACCGGATTCTGGACAGTTGGTATCTCCTCCTGAGGCTGAGGAATGACTGCATCAGCCGATGCCTTAGGGAAAAGGTAGGCCCTCATCCTCTCGTTTGGAGGGTAGGGGCCTGAAGTGTTTTTTCTGAAAACCCCTCATCCAGGTTTGCAACTTTTCCCTAGCAGCATCCTTGACTCCGCCAACTTAAGGGTGTCAAATGCCTCTGTAATCAGGTTAGAACATATGATACATACCTCAGGGTCCCAATACCGGAGATCACCTCTGAAGGCTGTGCATACTGCGTGCCTCCTGCATAACTCATGTCCACAGAAGTTTTTGGTGCGGACATTGCAGAACATACTCCCGCACCTCGAATGGTCCTCCTGTAAAGAGAAGAAAATCTATGAGTATCAAGTGAAGGCTTTTCACTTATTGTTAATACATGTAGCTTATACAGTAAAGCTAGAAAGGAAAGAAGGAAAGACACATACTTGTATTTCCTGCCCAGCTAATTGCTGTAACCTCCCAAGATATTAAAACTAAGGTTAATTCTTATTCTAGAATACCTTTCCTAAGCAGAAAGTTGAGGTGTAGCTCACACCTTGAAATAAGGTTTTAACCCTGGATAGGTACGGTCCTCGGACACCCCTTTAAGGGTATACTCGGACGCGAACGACCCCGACGCCAAAAAAAATTCTTGAAAAATCAGTTTTTGCAGTAACCTCCTTTTTTCTTTTGCCAAAAAAAACTTCAATGAATGCTTAAAACAACTGTAAAGATAAATACTACTCATCTGCAGAAAAACTATTTATTATAAATATTTTAAAAAATTAAGTAGAAAAAAAAAGACCTGACATAAAAATTCATAAAAAAAAAGTTTATACATATATACACAAATCCTTTTAGGAATTGATTCTTGAATGTTTAGGACACATCTTGATGTATTTTGGATGAAGTCAGACCCATGGAGGTGAAGATCTGAAATGAGAAAAAAAGGGTAACTTTTTTTGGCCAAAAAAAATTGTCCAAATTTCATGAATTTTTTGGGGTACCCAAATGAAATAGGAAGTGGCTAATTTTTTTAGGGAATAAACATATGTTATCCTAAAATAGAAATATGTAAAAAAATCTTCATTATTTTGTAAATTACATTTATATCAGGGGCCATATCTAAAGGTAATTTTTTGAGTACTTGGAAATTTCGTAAAAAAATACATATATTTAATATATAATATGATATTTATGCAGGTAAAAATATACCAAAATATCACAAATTCTATAGGGAACAAGAATATATATAGATAGGGCAGCTTACGCTTCGGATATGTCCACAAAATGGCCGCCAACCACACTGACTCAGACTCCCTAATCTGCCACTTGAAATGTAGGAAGGGTATGTCAATTTCAAGGTGTTATTTACTAATCTAATTATTATTGGATATGCATAAAAATTGTATGGTGGGTTGCTGGATAATTGTCGATTATTTTACGACTATAAAATTAAAATTCTGACCCAAAAAATTTTTTTTGAAGGGAAATAAAATCGAAAAAAAAAATGTAAAACAATATTTTAGCTAAAAAAATTTGATGATATTCAATAAAAAAAAAAGTAAACAAAATTTTCCGACAAATAAACATCTAGAGGAATCATTACTCTGTGATAGTTCCTTAGTACGTAGTAATTTTGAAAGAATTGGGAAAAAACGAAAAAATGGCAATCACCGGAAAATCGAACACATACCTATATATACGCCATATCTGGCTAAAAAAAAGATAGGCATGGGTAGCCAGATCATCTAGAAACACTTTCCAACACTATAAAAATATAAGTTTTGCGACACTACTTGCCAATTCCTTACGGTAACATGACTAAGCAAAAAAATGCAAAACAAATAAAAAGGGGCACTCGTGGAAAAATGGCCATTCTAATATTCGGCATTTCAGAAAAAAAAAATTTCAGCCACGTGCTAGGCAAACCATCAAGGCATATTTTCCGACAAATAAACATATAAATGAAATATTACTCTGTGATAGTTCCTTAGTACGTAGTAATTTTGAAAGAAATGGGAAAAAACGAAAAAATGGCAATCACAGGAAAATCGAACACATACTTATATATACGCCATATCTGGCTAAAAAAAAAATAGGCATGGGTAGCCAGATCATCTAGAAACACTTTCCAACACTATAAAAATATAAGTTTTGCGACACTACTTGCCAATTCCTTACGGTAACATGACTAAGCAAAAAAATGTAAAACAAATAAAAAGGGGCACTCGCGGAAAAATGCCCAACATTCTAATATACGGCATCTCAGATAAAAAAAAAAGACAAGCACGTGTTAGCCCAACCATCAAGGCACACTTTCTAACACATAAACATGAAAAAAAAATCAATAATATACGGCAATTCCTTACTACGTAGTAAATTTTTACAAATATTGAAAAAAAAAACAGAAATTGGCAACCGCAGTTAAATACCCAATATACCAATAACTACGTCGTATCTGACAAAAACAAAATCACGCATGGGTAGCCAGATCATCTAGACACACTTTCCAACATTAAAAAAGCAAAAGTTTTACGACACTATTTCGCAATATCTTACGGAAAAATGACTTGGCAAAAAAATTAAAAAAAATTAAAAAGGGACACTCGCGGTAAAATGCCCGACATTCTAATATACGACATCTCAGATAAAAAAAAAGACATGCACGTGTTAGCCCAACCATCAAGGCACACTTTCTAACACATAAACATGAAAAAAAAATGAATAATATACGGCAATTCCTTACTACGTAGTAATTTTTACAAATATTGAAAAAAAAACAGAAATTGGTAACCGCAGTTAAATACCCAATATACCAATAACTACGTCGTATCTGACAAAAACAAAGTCATGCATGGGTAGCCAGATCATCTAGACACACTTTCCAACACTAAACAAGCAAATGTTTTACGACACTATTTGGCAATATCTTACGGAAAAATGACTTGGCAAAAAAATGAAAAAAAAATGAATAAGGGGCACTCGCGGTAAAATGGTCCTCGTGGTGATGAACGACATTTTAACTAAAAAAAAAAAACATGCACATGGTAGCCAAACAATCCACCAAGACTTTCCACAACTGATAACCTATACAAGTTGCACCATTCTACGACAATTTCATAATACGTAATAACTTTGATAATTATGCAAACTACCTCAGAAGGGTAAACTCGGACGCGAACGACCCCGACGCGTCTCAGAAATCGGGGAAGGAGTACAGCTACAACAATGCACATCTGGACACTACTAGAGCGTGTAGGGGAGACACCTCCTGCAGGTCGATCACCCACAAATTCAGTCACAGGGGTGAGTCACGTGAGAAAAACCTGTTTTTTTTTTGACGCTCGGGGTCGCAAACGACCCACCGTACCTATCCAGGGTTAATATACGGGATAGAATGAATACAGAAAGAACTCACTTTCTATATATTGTACGGTCTCAACAAAAAGTTGTACAAGATAACATTAAGTATTTTGGAAGAACTTGAGTGTTACAACAAACTCTATACTGTAGTTTTATTAATGCAATGTGTACTACACCACAGATATAGTAACTACTGTACATCGCATGCTGTCATGCCGGCCGGCACGTGCCTGCACATGCCGGCATGCCGGCCAGCATTTACCCCTGTATAGTTCAAAGGTATGCTACCTTTAATTAATAGGCGGCAGGTCACTGGTTCGCAAATGTGTGCCGGCCGGCAATCACTAGCACCCGACTGCCGGCCACTAATCGTAGTAGCCGGCAGATCTCGGGATGTGTTTTTACTGCTGGCAGGCAAAGGTAGCGATACCCATGCCGGCCGGCAGTGACTACGAACCAGAAAACCTCCACCTACCCGGCTGCCGGCCGTTTAAGCCGGCAGCCGAGCTAGGAGTACAATACACTAACAATTGAAACAGTATGGATGTAAGGTTATAAGGCGGCATTGCCATACAACCTTCATCCAGAAAGAGTGAACATATGGAAGGGGAGAATGTACCATTCAGGCTTCCTATATATCCATAGCCTGCCGGGGTCTACCAGCAGACACGGAAGGGAGACCAAGGGAGGTCTGGGGTTCACTTTGCAGAAGAAAAAGGGTCTCTGCCAGCCGGCACGTTATTGCCGGCCGGCAGAGAGCTGAGCCGGTCCCCCAGCCTAACCTACACTAGGTACAGAAGTAGGACTGCGGCCAAGAGATGTGATGGCTAGGCCATCACTAAGAAAGAGAGGGGGAACGGGATAAGGGTCCTGTAAACTTCGTTCTAGTATGAGACACACCCAGCAGTTAGGAAAGCTCATCCTAACCTAGAGTTAGTCTATTAGGGAGGATGGTTGGCAATATTTGCTATCCTCCTCCATACCAGAACAAAGTTAGTTGTAGTAATTTCGCAGGGCAACGGAGAAAACTCATTCTCCAGCCCGAAAATAACAACACATGACAGTCTGCTAGACCACTAGTAGAAGGAATCATCTCGTACAGAATCCTTCAGATGTGGGCTAGGGAAGCAAAGCCTCCTGTGTCTGCACCTAACCATCAAACTAGAACTCTGATGTTCTGCCCCAAACCCAAAAACCAGTCACTCTGGGTAGCGGGTCAGGACAGACATATCCTAGTATAGTTATACTTGAATATTATTCAGATAGAACCACTAGGACTAAGCCTAAGGCTTACTCAGAGGTAGAAAGGGATTGAACTTAGTCTCCGGAGAAGAAAAGAACAACCGGGGATGTGTGCGAAAGTTTACTAAAGCCCCATAGGCTACTAGCCTAGGTGCGGTGAGAATCAATTACCTAAATCACCGAAACTCTCTCGTATACAATCTTGGAGAAGAGAATTCGACAATATTTTACATGTATAAAATATATGATTATAGCTTCAATAACATAACACTCGGAAAACTTATACCGTGCATGAAAGTACTAGGGCCAGACGCCTAGGCTACTAATCATCGCGCAGGGCAAGATTGGTTACCTAAATCGCCGAACTGAAAACTAACGGCATCATATAAGAATTCTTAGAGGAGCTATAACTAGATTATTAAAGCATAATAACCGGGAACGTCACTCTGGCTAACTAAATGACCCATGCATAGCGAGCGACAGCATCCAGGATGACTCCGGTAGGCAACAGCTCTTGTTTACGTTAATATCACTTTTGTTTTAATTCAAAACGACAAGAGCTTACATTTATACAAAGTAAAGATAATACTCAGCTTTCCAGAGGCAGAAGAAGCCTGAGAAAGCATCATAATGTTGAATAATATCCAAAATTACGAGATATCACAAGGGAAAACACCGAGTAGTAGAGCTACACGAAAAGGAATAAAGATGGCGCTGCCGTCTTCGTCATATACACACTGGAAACGGAATAGGAGAGATACCTTATGAACGGCTCTCTTTTCATTCTCGTTTTTAGATTCTTGTCACTGTAACCCCTCGAAGCGTTAATACTGTTCGTGGTGAGGATAGCTATGTGGCATGTCAAGAATACGTCCTATGATATTATGCGATATCCCTGTTAGATTTATTTAGGGATATTCGCTCCAGGAGGTAGAATTCTGGATACCTTAAGGTAAAATTCTCTGGGAATATCACTGTAGTCAAATATACCCTAGGAAGCTACCCTTTAGGAACTTCCATCAGGACGACATGGTCTGAGCCCCCCCACCCCCCCCCCCCCCCAAAAAAAAAAAATATATATATATATATATATATATATATATATATATATATATATATATATATATATATCGTATCCTGTTAAAGAATCAGAGTAAGAGATGGTTTCAGATAATTTGTAATTTTGTTTTGAGTGTACTGAAGAGGCCTTTAGATATTCACTGTTTTATATATTTTTTGTGTGAGAGTTTTATAATTTTTCTTCAGAGTTCCGGTAATAATATTTCCAAATGTAACAGATTTAATGTAAAAAAACAAACAGGTGAGTCTGGAACTCGAGATGATTTTATAGCTTTCCAGTAGTGATGATGTAATATTGTAGTTAGTTTCCCAGACCACGGACCATAGTATTATATATATATATATATATATATATATATATATATATATATATATATATATATATATATATATATATATATATATATATATATATATATATATATATATATATATATATATATATATAGGAAAGAAGGAAATAGTAAGTGAGGAACAAAAAAGGTAAAAATTTTTGATTTATTTTTTAGGTACCTAATCATTCAAAATAAAACGGAATAAAAGATTTGTATCGAGGGATATTGATGTCAGTAGGGGTGATGTAATGGTGATTTGGGAAGGAATGGGGTTGTGGAGGATTAATTTTTAACTATTTAAATTTTTTGTTTTTTGCCAAATCCTGAGAGAGAGAGAGAGAGAGAGAGAGAGAGAGAGAGAGAGAGAGAGAGAGAGAGAGAGAGAGAGAGAGAGATTGTGTCAGCGAGAGAAAGGTAGTTAGTGTATTGATTGTTTGTTGTGGGAAAAAGACTGTTGGTATAAATGAGATTGTTTGTTCATGTTTTAGTTAAGTTACGACAGTGGTAAATGTTTTGGAGAGAATGTTTTTTTTTTTATTTGACCGCAAAAAGAGGCAGCAGCATGAATGCTTGATTATAATTTTTTGTTTTTTCGACCAGCGGGAAAGTGTTTGATTATTCATTTGAGCCGTAATTGCTCCTTTGGAGTTTTTTTTTTTCTTTTTTTTTTTTTTTTTTTTGAAAGTTCATTTATTGTTGCTGACCAGGACTGTAATAAAGGATTTTGTTTGGACTGCTCTTTTGGACTGCACGATTGTTGATGACCTGGCCTGTAATTGATTGTATTAGACTGCTCATTTGGATTGCCCAAGCGTTGATGACCTGGCCTGTTTAACAAGATTATGTATGATTATGACTATGATGATGATGATGATGATAGTAACGCTGACGACCCAAATCAATTAATGCAGTCGTGTTGATATTTGTCAGTGTTGCGGTAGCTACAGAGTTGTGGTTGGGCTATAAAAGGACTGTTGGCCCTTGTGTGGACAAAGACGTCCACACATAAACAAATATTGGTTTTGGTGTGTGGGGTAATTGTAAGTTTGTTAGGGTTTTGGGGGGTTTATATGAATGGTGTTTTTGGTTATTATATACTATAATATTTTTTTTTAAGTTTATAATTAGTTTCAAGTGTAATTATTTTGGTTGTGGATAGTTTTTATGTTAAGCTTATTTT
>NC_090753.1:18369308-18381693 GCF_036898095.1 Palaemon carinicauda
AAGGAGCTTGTTTTCCACACAAAACCACATATCATGTGTATATAGTATGAAAAGTGATGGGCCAAGAACACTACCCTGAAGAACACCAGATATCACATTCCTGTACTCAATATGGTGCCCATCAAAAAACAACTCTTTGCGATTTATTACTTAAAAATTCATTAAGGATGATAAGAAACAATCCAACTAATCCCAACTGCTTGAGTTTGGAAACAAGGGCCTCATTATTAACACAATCAATGGCAGCACTAAAATCAAGGCCAATCATACGAACTTCCTGACCACAATCAAGGGATTTCTTGTCAGCATTGGAGATTGTAAGAAGAGCATCACATACTCCAAGGTCTTTACGAAAACCAAATTGCAAATTAGGGAACAGATAATTACCTCCCGCAAACCTATTAACCTATTATGCCAATAAACGTTCAAAAACTTTAAATAATAGGAGAGTTATGGAAATTAGTAGGTAATTAGTTTTCGTAGTGGAGTAGCATTACCAGTTTTCCAACAAGTGCTAAAAAATTCCCCTGTTGCTAACTTGCATAAAACAACAGATAACTTCGAGCTAAAAATCTGCAGTCTTTATAAAAAACAAAGGAAAAATATCATTTGGGTCTACCCCTCCATAAGAATCCAGGTCCATTATCAGACCTTTATTTTGACGATATCAAGAAGCTAAACTAGTTAGTTTAGCCTCAAGAAAACAGGCATGATGATGTCCGAGTTTCTCATTACTCTACTTGCTATCAAACACATTTGCCAAGAGGGTTTCCTTTTCCTTTGGACAGTCAGTGACAGAACCATCTGGTTTAGGTAAGGAAGGAACTATTGCATCCACACCATGGAGTGCAGATTTAAGGGTAGTCCACCACTTATGCTCCTGGGCTGCACCAGAAACGCTTTCTTTTATGGTTACATTGTATTCCTTTTCATTAGAAGTATAAACTCTCTCAGCAAAAGCTCTAAGCTGAGTATAGTTATTCCAGGTCAAATCTGAGCTGTTACTCCTCTTAAAATGATAGACCTCATGCTTCTCCAAATAAGCACGCATGCAATTACCCCTGAACCATGGTTCACAAGAAGGGATACGCCTTTCAATTATGTTGACTAGATTCTCATTCAAAGGGACTACAGGAACAACACTACTATATAATTGTGACAATTCCAAGCCCAAAAACTCATGAAAAATCCGATTCCAGTCTGCTTGAGATTTCGAATAAATCCCACATGAGTAAGATATATGAGGGACAGGCTGCTCAGTCTTCACTATTAATAAAAAGAAGGCATGATCAGATGTCTCAAATGGAGAACCAAGCCCACTTGTTATAACGCCATGGCAGTCCGTGTATACGGAGTCAAAGAAGTTACTAGACCTGTGAGTAGCTTCACTTAGGATTTGCTCACAGTTTGATCTAGAGGCCAAGACTAAAGCTCTTAAGCATTGGCGATCGGTAGGAGAAACAGAATTTACTCACTTTCTATGGTGAACATTGAAATCACCAACAAAGACAAAAGAGGCCTTCCTATCATTTTGCATCTTACCAATAATGGTATGAAGACAATCGAAGATAGAATTATCCATGTCAGGATCCCAGGAGATCGAACACAAATAAAAGTTTTTATGCCTGCCACAAACTTTTGCTACTTGAATCTCATGACATCCATAATCACAGCAGGATTTATGAGAAACATGGTACTCAGTCTTAATATACACTTCCATTTTCTGGCCCTAGTGATGGCATTGCGTTTCAGCATCATTGGCTTCTTAAAATCAGTTATAATGAGCTCAGATGATTGCTTCATATTAGAAACCAAAAGAATATCATACTGTCTGGACGCAACTGTAAGGTCTTAAATATTTGTGTGAAGAACACGAATATTGCAATACAGTAGATGACATTGACGAAATGTAGGACATAATGGTCCCGGAATTTGCTCAATGTCTCCTGAAAGCATAAGAATTAATGGCAATAAGAAATATACATCATACTTAACAACTAAGTTAACAAGACTGATAACAAAGACAATCTGTTTTAAGGAAATATAAATAAAATTATTGATCAAACCCATAGACTATCGGAAAAACTGCTCAACATTGAGGAGCCGGTACACTATGCAAATCTAAATACCCTCGAGGATTGCCACTTCAACTTAAGGGAGGACAGTAAGGAGGGTTTTGAGAAGGAATAAGATCACACAAGGAAAAGAAAACCTCTTAATAAACCACCAGGCATCCATGGCCCTTTTATTAAGGCCGTCCAACACACTATTTAAAAAAAAAAAAAAAAAAAAAAAAAAAAAAAAAAAAAAAAGTGTGCCTGAGAGTACCCTCAAGCAAGATAACTCTAACCCAAGACAGAGGCTATGGCATTACCCAAGACTATGAATGGCTTGATTTTGGAGTGTTCTTCTCCTAGAAGAGCTGCTTACCATAGTTAAAGAGTCTCTTCTACCCTTACCAAGAGGAAAGTAGTCATTGAACTATGACAGTATAGTAATTAGCCTTTGAGCGGAGAAGTGTTTGGTGAATTCAATGTTGTCAGGTGTATGAGGAAAAACGAGAATGGGTAAAAACAGGCCAGACTATTAGGTGTATGAATAGGCAAAGAAAATTGAGCTATAACCAGAGAGAGAAATATAATGTATCCCTGTCTGGCCAGTCAAAAGATCCAATACCTCTCTAGCAGTAGTATCTCAATTGGTGACTGGTGCGCTGGCCAACCTACTACCTTTCCTGTACTTGGTCGGAAAGTGCTTCTTAGACACCACTGTCTTTGCTGCTGTCTTGTTCTTCGAAGTCTTAGCTGGACGTCCCTGGGGAGCAGGTGGTTGATAGGGCTTAGATGTCAAAGCCCTATGGAGGAGGGAGTCCTGGTGAGACATAACCATCTCTCAGCAGCTTGTTCCACGTCTTTGGCTCAAAAAGAGACGATCCCTCTAGTGAGGAGTTCCTTGGCCTAGCGATCTCGGCATTATGGAGCTGCTGATGGAATATTTCAGACAAAGCATCTTGACATTTTAGGATGGTGTTTGCCCATAATCTCGAGAGCTGATGGGTGAGAAACTCGATAGCGCGAGTGCCTGAGAGAAGAAAAGTCTCCACAGCTTTATTGGTACATTCCTTGGAAAAATCTTGTTCGCACCAGGATTCCCATGTTTCCCATCCCGGAAGTAGCCAGCTTGGCATACTTTGTGATCTTTTCCTGGTCGAGGATCTCGGTTGCCGAAAAAGAGACCTGATGGTTGGAGAGCCTCTGAAGATATACTCCCTTGGTAAGCTCTACCAGAGATAGGTGGAGTGAAAGGGCTGGACGAGGCTTGTCCAAAACTTCAAAATACTTTCTCTGCTGGACGCGAGGAGGTGGCACAACCTTGACCTTAGAACCTGAGCGTTGAGAGTAGGAGAGCTTGGAGAGCTCTTGGGCGATCTTTGCCCGGGCACTCCTTAGCCCCTGAGACCAAGGCAAGGCTGCACTGGCCTTAAAAGGCTATTGCGTGCCAAAGAAACGATCTAAGACCGTGTCTTTTCCCTCTCCTGGGGGTATCTCCTGGTCGGTAAACCAGTTGAGTACCTTGTTGAGAGTCAGGACCTGCCAGAATAACTGTTTTGACTCCTGCCCCTCTCTGAAGTGGGACTGTCAGCAAAGTCTCCTACTTCCACCCCAGAGAGCTCATCTCACGGTGGGTCGTGAACATTCCTAAAGTGACTGGTAATTTCTGAATGCCTGATTAAAGAGAGAGAGAGAGAGAGAGAGAGAGAGAGAGAGAGAGAGAGAGAGAGAGAGAGAGAGAGACATTGAGAGAGAGAGAGCATTATTGCCTTATTCTATGTTTGGGTTCCACCAGGTCCCTCAGTGTGAGGCACTTTGTATATCCACCAGAGAGTTGCTAATGCATCTTCCGGTGTATTTTGTATCTTCCAGTCTTGGATGGTCTAGGATGCAACTTAGGTTTTTATCGAGCTTATTCTTAAACACATCTACGCTCACTCCTGATGTTTTTCTTAGATGAGCTGGCAGCGCATTAATTAGTCGCTGCCTTATCGATGCTGGTGCGTAGTGGAATAATGTCTTGTGTGCCTTCCTTAGTTTTCCTGGTATAGTTATGGGCACTATTAATATACCTCGGCTTGTTCTTTCTGATATTTTTAGCTCTATGATGTGTTCAGTAATTCCTTCGATTTGTTTCCATGCTTGTATTATCAGGTAGCGTTCTCTTCTACTTTCTAGACTGTATAATTTAAAAAATTGCAGTCTTTCCAGTAGCCAAGGTCTTTAACTTCTATTCAAGCAGTAAAGAACCTTTGTACATTTTCTATTTGTGCAATATCCTTTTGGTAGTGTGGGTACCATATCACATTGCAGTACTTGAGTGTACTACGTACAGAAGTTTTGTACAGCATAATCATGTGTTCAGCTTTTCTTGTTTTAATGTTTCTGAATGGCATTCCCATTTTTGCTTTACATTTAGCCAACAGCGTTGCTATTTGGTCGTTGCATAACATATTCCTGTTTAACATTATACCAAGGTCTTTAATTGCTTCCTTTTTTGTGATTGTCTCCTTATTAGGCCCCCTGTATGCATATACCATTCTTTCTTTGTTTCCATAATTTATTGATTCGAATTTATCGGAGTTAAATACCATCCTATTTATATCCGCCCAATCATATCCTATATCAAATAAATTATTTTTAACCAAATGATTCATTATTTTCGTTTTTATTACCCTTTCATACATTTTCATAATATGTGATGTTAGAGACTATTGGAAAAAAAGTTAGCATATTAGACCGCTACCCGTAATATAAGTTCATACAACTAAAGAGGAAATTCGGCCACACCTTTCTAAATATTATATTCCAGATCGCTACTGGCGAATGATGGAATCCTACAATTCCCGAAAAAGAAATGAAAAGATTTCATATTCTTAAAGATTATCTCTCTCTCTCTCTCTCTCTCTCTCTCTCTCTCTCTCTCTCTCTCTCTCTCTCTCTCTCTCTCTCTCTCTCTCTCTCTCTCTCTCTCTCTCCATCAATAGTGTTGAAAGTATATAAACCAAAATACAAAAAAAAATAAAATCATTTATTTTTCCTTCTCACGCTTTCAGTTCGCATTGAATTGGTTATTAGCAGTCTACTCTCTCCCTCTCTCTCTCTCTCTCTCTCTCTCTCTCTCTCTCTCTCTCTCTCTCTCTCTCTCTCTCTCTCTCTCTCTCACTTCTTCTTCTTCTTCTTCTTTCTCTTGTTATATATCATGAAAATTATTGCCTTTCTTGTATTATTAGTAGTATTTTTTCATCATTTTTATTCGGTTAATTGACTTATTTCCGAAGGTCATCATTATCGTTATTTCTTCCACCGAGGAGTTTATTAAATGACCTTCGTTTATTCATTTCATATCTATTTGCAGTATTACGTAAATTTTTTTTTTTATTTATTTATTTTTTTTTTTTAGATTCATTCGCGGTCAACATATGAAAAAAAAGTGAAGCTTTGTCCAAAGACCTCAGTAAAAGGTTGGTAATCTTCATTGGTGGAGGACTGAAATCTCTGATCTCCCCTTCTTTATTATTATTTTTAATATCATTATTATTATTATTATTATTGTTATTATTAATATTACACAAAAGTGCAGTTCTTTTGTTATTACTATTCTTCTTCTTCTTCTTCTTCTTCTTCTTCTTCTTCTTCTTCTTCTTCTTCTTCTTATTATTATTATTATTATTATGGTCTATTGCAGGTGCAAGTCTGAGCCAATTCTGTTTAAGTAGTTTCTGATATATCATCAAATAGAAAAATTTAATTTTCACCGTTGGGGCCCATTGGTTTATAGCATCCTGCTTCTCCAACTACAGTTGTACAGCTCGGCATGTAATAATAGTAATAATACTAAAAACATTGTCATAAATGTTGAATCAGAAACTACTCGGCCGATTGGAACGATTTTTTTTCTGGAAATGCAGAAAGTAATGAGTCAACATAAACTGCACAATATGAAAGACCTCAACTTTGACCCCAAGGTCACAGAACTAATTTTGTTGAAAAAAGTTATTACGAAAATAGATTTTTAAAATTTAAATCTACGGTGCTATCCAGCCTGATGTCACACACAAAAATTCATACAAGCCCTAAAGGGAAGTGTTAGGTGGCCTTCCAACGCAACCTCGATAGTAGAAGGCTGGTTACTTTGTTAAGAAGTGTGGTTTAGGTCTTTTTGTAGGCCTATAATCAATAATATGCTATTTCCAATCTTGCTTTAGTTCCAATATCCCTATGGCAATTTATTGGTAAATTCTCTGTTGAGTTCTTTCCAAGAATTGCTTCCGCAATTTTAATGTTCTCTAGTTATTATTATTATTATTATTATTATTATTATTATTATTATTATTATTATTATTATTATTATTATTATTATTACTACGCTTAACATACTGTTTGTTAAGCGTAGTTGGAAAAGTGTATGGTAGAGTAATGATTAATAAGATCAAGGATAAAACAGAGAATGCAATCTTAGAAGTACAGGGGGGTTTTAGAAGAGGTAGGGGTTGTATGAATCAGATTTTTACAGTAAGGAAGATATGCAAGAAATATTTAGCAAAAGGTAAGGAGGTGTATGTTGCGTTTATGGATCTGGAGAAAGCGTATGATAGAGTTGATAGGGAAGCAATGTGGAATGGGATGAGGTTATATGGAGTTAGAGGAAGGTTGTTGCAAGCAGTGAAAAGTTTCTACAAAGGTAGTAAAGCATGTGTTAGGATAGGAAATGAAGTGAGTGATTGGTTTCCAGTGAGAGTGGGGCTGAGACAGGGATGTGTGATGTCGCCGTGGTTGTTTAACTTGTATGTTGATGGAGTGGTGAGAGAGGTGAATGCTCGAGTGCTTGGACGAGGATTAAAACTGGTAGACGAGAATGACCATGAATGGGAGGTAAATCAGTTGTTGTTTGCTGATGATACTGTACTGGTTGCAGACGCAGAAGAGAAGCTTGGCCGATTAGTGTGTGAGAGAAGGAAGTTGAGAGTTAATGTGGGTAAGAGTAAGGTTATGAGATGTACGAGAAGGGAAGGTGGTGCAAGGTTGAATGTCATGTTGAAGGGAGAGTTACTTGAGGAGGTGGATCAGTTTAAGTACGTGGGGTCTGTTGTTGCAGCAAATGGTGGAGTGGAAGCAGATGTACGTCAGAGAGTGAATGAAGGTTGCAAAGTGTTGGGGGCAGTTAAGGGAGTAGTAAAAAATAGAGGGTTGGGCATGAATGTTAAGAGAGTTCTATATGAAAAAATTATTGTACCAACTGTGATGTATAGATCGGAGTTGTGGGGAATGAAAGTGATAGAGAGACAGAAATTGAATGTGTTTGAGATGAAGTGTCTAAGGAGTATAGCTGGTGTATCTCGAGTAGATAGGGTTAGGAACGAAGTGAGAACGGGTGTAAGAAATGAGTTAGCAGCTAGAGTAGATATGAATGTGTTGAGGTGGGTTGGCCATGTTGAGAGAATGGAAAATGGCTGTCTGCTAAAGAAGGTGATGAATGCAAGAGTTGATGGGAGAAGTACAAGAGGAAGGCCAAGGTTTGGGTCGATGGATGGAGTGAAGTAAGCTGTGGGTGATAGGAGGATAGATGTGAGAGAGGCAAGAGAGCGTGCTAGAAATAGGAATGAATGGCGAGCGATTGTGCCTTAGATGACCGCGGAGGTAGCAGCAGTAGGGGATTCAGCATTATGAAGCTTCATCTGTGGTGGATAACGGGGGGAAGGGGGGGCTGTGGCACCGTAGCAGTACCAGCTGAACTCGGTTGAGTCCCTTGTTAGGCTGGCAGGAACGTAGAAAGTAGAGGTCCCCTTTTTTATTTAGTTATTTTTTTTTTTTTCATTTGTTGATGTCGGCTACCCACCAAAATTGGGGGAAGTGCCTTGGTATATGTATGTATGTATGTATTATTATTATTATTATTATTATTATTATTATTATTATTATTATTATTATTATTATTATTATTATCATATAGTAGATTCAATCATGATTAACATATGAAAAAAAAAATTAAGCCTTGCCTGGAGACCTGGATAAAATATTGATAATTTTCCTTAGCAAGTTTGGGAATATATGATTGATATTATTATTATTATTATTATTATTATTATTATTATTATTATTATTATTATTATTATTATTATTATTATTATTATTGCTGTAGCATTTTTGTTTGTTATTACGGTCCTAATCGTTGCTGTTTCAAGAGTAATTGTAGTAGCAGAAGATGAAATAGTGATATAATAATAGTGATATACTACATATGTGTGAAGAAATTTTTTTTTAATATTCTTGACCCCTTTCAGTGATAATGGTTAGTTTTCTTCAACTGAATATCACGTAATCTGGCCGTTCCTCTGCATATGGCTTTCACGCAGAGTGATTATAAGGGATTTCCCTTGAACATTTCAAAACTCAGGAAAACTCCAAAAAGGAAATACGGGAAAAGAAGCCTTAGATTCAAGTTACGCAGTCTGCATAATTAGGGCGAACATCTCTGGTGGATTTTCCTTAATCATGGTTTGGAATTCTTAATATATCTCATAGAACTTGAGAGAGAGAGAGAGAGAGAGAGAGAGAGAGAGAGAGAGAGAGAGAGAGAGAGAGAGAGAGAGAAATACAAGGATTTTAGATGTCTGGAAGACATCTTGTTCATCCGCAGGGACTGCATTTGCTCTTTGTTGGAGCAAATTATTGATGTGATAGGTTTTGAACTGATGCGACCAATTCCCTTGTACTTCTTTCTCGTGAGAATGGCCTCCCCATCCTTCCAGGGAGGCGTCCGTTTGTATCACCACTGATAGTTGCGGTGGTTTTAGGGGAATCGTCCGCGCTAGGCTCTTGGATGTCGACCACGGCATTGGTAGCGTGCGCAATCGGGTCGGGGTCAACCTTAGTTGATCTCTTCTAGCGTTTGATGCGTATCTTCTCCAGACTCCTGAAGCATCCTTTAGTTGTGCTTTTAGCACTGGGTCTGTCACTGCTGCAAACTGGAGAGAGCCCAATACTTTTTCCTGCTGGCGTCTTGAAATCCTCTTGTATAGAGAGTACGATCTTGTCTAGCTTATTCTTAAACTCGTTTACCGTGATACTGTTTACCACATCCACTGGAAGACTATTTGAAGTATGTGCCATTTTGTACGTAAACCAAATGCCACATTGAGTAATCTTCTCATATCTAGTTTGTATCCGTTACATCTGGACGGATTTATGCTAAACAGGAAGTTTTTTTACCCCTTAGTCGTCGAGTTTCAAATCAAATATTATAAAACGTTCCATATCGAAGAGAGAGAGAGAGAGAGAGAGAGAGAGAGAGAGAGAGAGAGAGAGAGAGAGAGAGAGAGATCTAATTGTATAACCATGATGTTCAATAAGTTTTTATTTTTACTTTTTCATAAAGATCTCAACTGACCAGTAGATTTTTACAGTTCCTATTTTTTATACCACTAGAAAGTATTTTATGGTCTCATTAAATATGCATGTTTTTTGAAAGAGAGAGAGAGAGAGAGAGAGAGAGAGAGAGAGAGAGAGAGAGAGAGAGAGAGAGAGAGAGAGAGAGAGAGCTGAAAAAATGTAAATCATATCGAATTATTGGCATTATATAATAATGGTGACGAGTAAGAGGGGCATCGCTTCTTGCCTTTTTGTAGGTAAACCTATGCGCAAGTATGAATATAAATCTCATAGTTGAGGTTGGGCTAGATGAAGTTTAATAGCGTTTTCTTCCTTGCTGTTGAATTAAGTTTTCATAACGCCAGATTACATAACCGTATACGATAGGCAAAAGCCTTATGGTAATCAAGGTTAATGCAATCGTTGATGGCTTTTATCAATTTATGAATGTTCTTTTGATATTTTCTTCCATGCACTAGTAAGAGATATGAAGGGTGTAATTAAACTTATTTCTGACTTCTTTTTTTTTTCGGATGTCTTTTTTTCTGAACCAAAAAGGAAGCTTAATTCTGTGCAACCTGATTTTTAATACTAATAGCCATAGATGTGTTTTTTATCTTTATTTTTCTATTTTTTTGGTAAATGTAGAAGCTATGGTTATATGTAATTTTTTATGTTGTACAGACTGACACGAGCGTGTCTCCGTAATTGATATATATCACATTTCATTTAACGTTTAACACAAACTCACACACACACCCACCCACCCACACACACACACACACACACACACACACATATATATATATATATATATATATATATATATATATATATATATATATATATATATATAATCATCTCCTCCTATGCCTATTGACGTGAAGGGCCTCGGTTACATTGCGCCAGTCGTGTCTCTCTTGAGCTTCAAAAAATATTTCTCCATTTATCATTTTCTACTTCGCACTTCATAGTCCTCAGCCATGTAGGCTTGGGTCTTCCAACTATCCTAGTGCCTTGTGGAAGTCACCTGAAAGTTTGGTGAACTAATCTTTCTTGGAGAGTGCGAAGAGCATGCCCAAACCCTCTCCACATACCCGTCATCATGATCTCATTCACATATGGTAGCCTACTCGAGTAATCTCTTTTATAGTTTTTTTTTTTCTAATTCTTCCCTGCAATATAACTCCCAATATACCTCTGAGGTCTTTGTTTTCAAATCTACTAAATCTATATGAGATGGTTTTATCGTCATACCATGAATCATTTCCATAGTGGAACACCGATTTTACTAAACTGATATATAGTCTTATTTTTATATGCAATTGCAGGTGATTTGATTTTAAAATTTTACTTAACGTAGCCATTGTCTGTTTTTTTTGTTTTCAATCTTTCACTAAACTCTAATTCGAAAGACTGTATTGGAGATCAGAGTTCCCAAATATTCAAGTGATTCTTCATTATTAATCCTTTTTTCCTTCCAATGATATTTCATCTTCTATTGCATACTCCGTTCTCATCATCTCTGTCTTCCAATTTATTTTCAGACCAGCCTCGTGTGATATTTTATGTATTTCGGTAAGCAAACATTGAAAATCCTGTGGTGTTTTGCTAACAAAGACAGCATAATTAGCATACTCTATGTCTGTTGAATTGCTAAAACCAATCCAGACCAATCCTTCTCCAACATATCTGGCTGTTATTTTCCTTATAAAATCCGTATGGAGGATATACAACATAGGTGACAACACATTCCCTTTGATTACTCCGCTGTTCACTGGAAATTCATTTCAAACGACTCCATTAACATTAATCTTGCACTTGCTATGCTTATGAAGAAACTTAAATGAATTGTCATATCTCAGAGGAATTAAATTATAACACAGGAATCTCCAAGAAATTACCCGGTGCACACTACTAAAGGCTTTTTCATATTTCACAAACTCCGTCCAAAGTGAACTTCTATAGTCTACGCATTCCTGTGCAATGTGTTATAAAACGAAAATTTGGTCTGTGCAACTTCAATCTTTTCTGAGTCATGCTTATTCGTCTTTCAGCTTTTCATCAATCCTTCTATCCAGTCTCTTTGGAATAAGCATTGTATATATTTTCATAACAACTGATGTAAATGTTATTCTTCTGTAATTTTTATAATCTGTCACGTCTCTTTTTATTTTATTTTCACCAACACTCTTAACTCCCATTCATCAGGTTTTGCCTCTTCATGCCACATTCTACAAAATAATCTTGTAAGTAGTCCGGGAGTCACTTCATTTTCAGCCAATATCCTCTTGGCAGTTATTCCATCGTATCCCGGGGCTTTCCATCCCTTTAGCTTTGTTAGGATAGCTTCGACTTCAAACACTCTCAATTCATTCATGGGCACCTCAAGGTCTTCATCAGCTTCAGGTATATATTCAAATTATTCCCTTCATATTTCTATTCATAACCTCACCAAAGTATTGCATTTAACGTTGTCTTTCTTTTCCTTCTGTTGCTATAATAGAACCATCTCTCTTTTTGGGGGGGTATATGATTCTTTTTCCTTGCCCTAGTCGAGGTTTCATTTTGAATTTGCTGAGCAATTATAAAACCATAGTCACTTCCTGAATTCATAAATTTGTCAGCTACATCTGCTTTACTGTCTAAATATTCTCTCCAGTCATTCGTGGATTTTCTTTTGACCTCACAGTCAATACTGAGATACTTAGAATACTCTACATTGTAATTTTTAATACTTCCTTGAAAACTTTAAAAAATAAATTTCTGTCATTTTCCCCATTTTATAGTATCCCAAGTATCATTTCATATCCTTGGCTTTTTCCTTTTAACTGCTTGTCCCTAGATATCACCACCAACGGACATATAAGTTCTTAATATCACAATTCTTCATTAATAGTCTGTTTTTCGTCTCATAAAGTTTCTAAGACTACAAATAGATTCCTACATTCAATTGTAAATGT
>NC_090753.1:18382193-18389693 GCF_036898095.1 Palaemon carinicauda
TATACATATATATATACATATACATATATATACATATATATACATATATATATACATATACATATATATATATATATATATATATATATATATATATATATATATATATATATATATATATATATACATAAGTATGCGTAAAAATCACAGGAAAACGTGATGCTCAGATGCAGAAGAACCACAGGGAAAATGAAAATACGAAATATACGATTAAGTCCTGACTAGTTTCGTGTTACTTCCTCTGAAGAAGTATCACGAAACTAGTTAGGACTTAATCGTATATTTCGTATTTTCATTTTCCCTGTGGTTCTTCTGCATATATATATATATATATATAATATATATATATATATATATATATATGTATATGTATATACACATGCACATGCACTTGCACATGCACATACATATACACACACACACACACACATATATATATATATATATATATATATATATATATATATATATATATATATATATACATATATATAAATATATACATACACACACATACGTATATGTATATATATACTATATATATATATATATATATATATATATATATATATATATATATATATACTGTACATATGAATATATATAAATATATATATATATATATATATATATATATATATATATATATATATATATATATATATATATATATATATATTGTTATGGGCCACACCCATCAAACATACAAAAGTCTCTTAAACACTAATGAAGTCACTAACGACCAAGTCCACAATAAGTGGAATAACCGCAACAGAGTGTACGGAGATAGAATCAAGGAGGATATAAAAAGCTGAAAATAAAACTTTAATATTTATTACAAACTTTTAAGAAGGAAATGACCACTGAGTCTCTTGCAAAATACATTAAATAAACCAAATCCAAACACACACTGAAAACATAGATTAACCAACACTCTTACACCAAATTAAGACAGACTATACAATTACACTTTAAAGAGAGGACCCCGAAAGTAATAGAATGTCGGAAAGTCAGAATACCCTAACTTGTTTTTCACACTAAATGATTAACAAAAATAAATTGCTTCCCTTAAGTAAGCTTCAAACAATGGAAGTGGAAAGCACAGCCTTCAAATCACAAGTCGAGGGGAATTAATATACATTGCGCCAGAAAATCCATGGACACCGCCGTCAGACAGGTAATCAAGCACTTTAACGTCGCGAGACAATCAACGGGCACGAACGTCCGAAAAAGAAACCACATCTTACCAGATGGCAGGTTGAATAATCCATTAAGCTTCCAAAGGAAGACAACAGCAGAAAGTGTAGCAAGGCAAATCTTGATTATTAGCTCAGTCAGTCAAACACTCTCCTTCTTAAAGGTCCAGAAACCACTGTCTCCTCCTGGACGCTCAGCGCCCAAGTCTACTCCAACACCACCCGTGAAAATAAAACAAGCTCATTGTAATTAAAACTATACAACAAGTCAGAAAAGTCGGAAGGAGGATTACTGCCAAAGTGACTCGATCAAAACAAAATAATTTACGTTAAATGTAACACATACTAACACCTCACCCAACAAAAAAACATTTTCCACAAGGAAATTTTTCTGCAAAGTATTGAACTCAACTCAAAATTTAATGAAATACATAAAAATGCTAACTTCAAAAGCAAACATATCAATTCAAACTACATGAAATAAAAAAGGGACCATAAGCAAAATTAAAGTCAAATGTCAAAAACTCAACAAGTGATTAAAATTACTATATCACATTGCCGCATACATTAGAGATAGTGGCAAAAAGAAAATTTTACCACTTTCAATACTGTCAATAGATATCAAATCTCAACCTTAATACTAAGACTTAAAGCTAATACAAGTAAATAACTTATTGACTACGCCAAAATAACATCAGGATCAACATACGGAAGCAAATATAGTAATATCCCCATGAATTCTCAAGTGGAGCGGTGGGCACAGGTTAGCAGAGCAGAAATATTTACAAGACTAACCTATTATTAGACTAAACCTACACAACTGACCACAAAAATATAAATCGACCACGATGTGGTTACTACCTCAACCAAGGTCACCACTCATACACCAGCCTGTAGTGCCTAAAAAACGGCCATGCTGTGCTACCGACTCGTGAGCCCGTGACTTGGTTAAATTATTCTAAAAACACAAATATCAGTTAAACAAAAATAAGGACAAAAACCTTAATAGATTAACCTTAACTCAGTCTAGGGTACCACTCATACACCAGCCTGTAGCGCCTAAAAAACGGCTGTGTTGTGCTACAGACCCGTGAGCCCGTGACCCAGCTAAGCTATGTAAAGATAAACAAAAACTAGGGACATGACATTATATGATTTGCAACCACTCAATATTGTGACCCTTCACAACACATTCCAAAAAGGCCTCTTCTCACTCCAGAGAGCGTCCTCACACTAGACGGCTTTGGGCCTTAAATTCACACATCATTAATGGACATACACAATACAATGGTAACACCTTAAAACTAACCTCCACCAACAATACACACTAAAGTAAACATAAATCAAAAGTACCCTTAACCACTCTTAATCAAAGACGACACCGAAGAAAAACCAGCAAATCAAGACATTTAACATCTTAATCTTAAATACTTAATCCCAAATCAGTCACTGATGCGTGACAGTGCATCAGCGACAACATTACTTTTGCCTGGAATGTGTGAAAAGCTAAAAATTCCATTCCTGGAGCAAGAGGCTCCAACGCATCAACCGTTGATTTTTATTCTTAAACCTGTTCAAGAAAACCAACGGATTATGATCGTTAATATTTTAATCGGAAGTCCCTGTAGAGGATAAATACACCTGAAAATGGTTTGCAGCTAAAATTAATCCCAAGTCTCTTTCTCTACGGTTGAATATTTCCGTTGTGTCGGGGATAACTTTTGGAAAAATAGGCAACAGGATGAGATACTCCATGAGCATCTTCCTGCAACAAAACTGCTCCAACCCCAACATCACTCGCATCAGTAGCAAGTGAAAAAGGGACGTCAAAATCAGGGGCTTTCAATAGAGGAAAATTCATTAGGACCTGCTTTAATTTTTCAAAGGCATTTTGGGCATCATTAGTCCATACAAAAGTCACATTCGTACGTAATAAATTAGTCAGGGGCTCAGCGATATCAGAAAAATTCTTAACAAATCTGCGATAATACCCTACTAACCCAAGGAATTTTCTGACATCCCTGCGACACTTTGGTATTTCAATATGCCTAATAGAGTCTACGTTTGGCTGTTTTGCATCCACTTTCCCAAATCTTACTTCGTGACCCAAATACACAACCTTTGCTTTGGCAAACTCACTCTTTTTTGAGGTTTATAACCAAACCAGCTTTCCTAAGTACCTGAAATAAGGCCTTAAGTTAATACGTTTAAGATGGGTGTCCCAGTCATCACTATAAATTACAATATCATCGATATAAACAACGCACCCCTCTAAACCTTGGACCAATGTATTCATCAACCTTTGAAAGGTGTGCAGCAGCATTCTTTATGCCAAAAGGCATTACTTTACATTGATAGAGTCCTCGCTGCGTTACAAATGCTGACAAATCCCGTGCCCGTTTGGACAGCGGAACTTGCCAATACCCCTTTAACAAATCAAATTTAGTTATATACTTCGAACTCCCTATCCTGTCAATACAGTCCTCTATTCTGGGTAAAGAATAACTATCAGGCTTTGTGACCTCGTTGACTTGGCGGTAATCAAAACAAAGCCTGAATTGACCATCCTGCTTCTTTACCAAAACAACAGGTGAAGACCACGGACTGTTGCTGGGTTCAATCAGCCCGTGTCGTAACATATTAATCAACCTCTTTATCCAAAACATCATTTTTAAATGGATTTAACCTGTAAGGGGATTGTTTTACCGGAGTAGAGTTACCCACATCTACATCATGTTCCAGGACAGTGGTCTGTCCGGGAACATCCGAAAATTAATCCTTATATCTAATAACTAACTTTTTCAAAGATCCTTGTTCTGCTAAATTTAAATGTGAAACCATTTCTGAAAAATTTCATAAAGAATGTTCATTATCATTAGTCCATTAGGCACCATCAAAACAATCATCATCAAAATTACTCACATCTGGAAAAGAAAAAGAATTAATACCATTACACTTTGTAGTATTACCAATTAATGTCACGGGAACAACTTTGTCACGACCTTTATAAGCTTTTAACATATTTATGTGACACAACTGGTAGGGTCTCCTCCTTTCAGGAGTTTCAACTAAATAATTAACATCACTTAATTTCTTTAAAATTTTCCACGGTCCTGAAAATGCAGCTTTTAAAGGGTTTCATGGAATGGGAAGCAATACCAACATATTATACCCCACCACAAAATTACGCTCCTTAGTATTTCTGTCAAAAAAGTATTTCATTTTCTTTTGGCTACACAATAAATTTTCACCAGCAAACTTCCAAGCCTTCGTTAATTTTTCACCCAAATTACTAACAATGTAATAAATTTATATCAGGAGCGTCCCCCTCCCAAGATTCACGAACCACATCCAGTGGACCACGCACACAATGACCAAAAATAAGGCTGAAAGGTGAAAATCCTAAAGATTGACTCGGCACTGACCGAAATGCAAATAATAAATAAGGTAGTTCCTTATCCCATTCGGAACCATTAACCAAACAATATTTTTTAATCATAGACTTCATGGTTTGATGAAATCATTCCAAAACGCCTTGACTTTCCGGGTGGTACGGGGAAGAAGTCACATGCTTAATTTTTAACTCTGCCATCTTTTCCCTAAATAATTTACTCATAAAATCAGACCCACAATCGGACTGAATTACTTTGGGCATACCGAACCTGGTGAAAAATTCAATTAACCCTTCGACAATTTTAACAGTTTTTACATTTCGCAGTGGTATTGCCTCAGGATATCGAGACATCCTATCCATAATTGTTAAAATATACTGATTGCCACTACGAGTTTTCAGCAGAGGACCAACAACGTCAATAATTACTTCCCTGAACGGTTCAGAAACAACAGGAATAGGATGTAATGGTGCCTTTGGAATTGGTTGATTAGGCTTCCCGACCTTTTGACATGCATCACAACTATTTACAAATTTTTTAACATCATTTTTCATCTTAGGCCAAAAATAACTTTCACACAATTTACGAGTGGTTTTAAAAATACCAAAATGACCAGCCAAACCATTTTCATGAGCCAATGTCATTAACTCCTTTCGATAAATAAAAGGAACCATAATCTGCTTTAAAATTTCACAACCTGTGTTACTGGCATCAAAAGGTCTACTTACTCTGTATAAAATATTATTAATTATCTTAAATCGAGGGACAGTCAAATCAGTAATTTCGCCAGACTCAATAGGCAGGTCTTTAAAATCTGCTTTTTGAGCTGTAATAAGTTCCTTAGTAGTCCAATTAAGTTTATTAGCCAACACACCACTATCTACAACTAAGCTATCACTACGATCTAAACTACTCAAATCAACATCAACTACCGACTCAACACTACTAGCCTTTGATCGAGTGACTGCCGATATCTCATTATTGGAATTTAACACAATTGGGAAAGTTTTATCTATTAGAGCAACATCATTCCCTAACACCAAATCCACATCTTTAATAGGAAATTTATCAATAATAGCCAGTTTCAAATAACCTGAAAAAGACGGGCATGATAAATAAACACTCTCAACCGGGTAAGACCTGACCGTATCTGGAAAACCACTTAACAATACATATTCCTTATTTGTACATTCTAAATCAATCGGTAATGATTCTCTGAGAATTAAAGACTGAGCAGCCCCAGTGTCACGCAAAATTTTAACTTTTCTTTGCTCAGTCGAATTCCCAGAGCGAACAAAACCATTAGACAAAAATTCCGGAAAAGGAGCCAGTGACTTATTGCCTAGTCATTGATTATTAGAATTCTCAGCCACTGACTCGTTATCATTCCTATGAATGGCCATTACCGGACGTCTTTCGGTCCCTTGCGACTTTTTAAAAGCAAAACATATGCTCTTGACGTTTCCCTTCTTATGACAGAAGAAACAAGTCTAACTTCTCAACTTCCCTGGGTTGTTTGTGGTCTGCTTGTTATAACTGTTAGCAGGAGTAGTACGAGAACCATAATTATCAATAGGCCTGTTATACGTGTTCTGGTTACTATTCCCGTCAACTCTCACCCAACCAGACTTCTCATTTCTGGGTACCTCCCCCATCACATTTCTATGAGAGAGGAGATACTCATCACTTGCAATAGCCACCTCCTGCAAAATTTCTAATTTTAACTCTGAGGTGTACCTTCACCTCATTAGGCACGGACCTTTTAAACTCCTCAACCAAAAACAATTCTTTTAATTTCTCAAAGTCCGTCACCTCCTTAGACTTTAACCAATCGCCAGCAAATTGTTCTTTAGCCCTGGCGAACTCTACAAAAGTCTGCCCTCTTTTCTTACGTAAAATACAGAAGCGTTGTCGGTAAACTTCCGGTACCAACTCGTAAGCCTTTAAAACTATGGCCTTCACCGAATCATAATCTGAGGAAAGATCTTCGTCCAAGGAAACGTAAACTTTCTGGGCCTTACCTAGCAACTTACTCTGAATAAGAGTAGTCCAATACTCCCTTGGCCACTCCAACCTTGAGGCTATCCTCTCAAAAGAAACAAAAAACTCGGCCACGTTGACTTCCTGAAAATTTGGGACTAACTCGAGAGCCTCCGATAGATTAATACAAGGGATTGCAGACACATTACGTTGGGAAGAAGAACCCCTATTACTCAATGCTTGCATAGCAAGTTCGTGCTGTCTCTCTCTCTCTCTCTCTCTCTCTCTCTCTCTCTCTCTCTCTCTCTCTCTCTCTCTCTCTTTCCTCAGCCTTCGGAGATCTATTTACATTTTTTTCAAGTGAATCTGTCTATCTAAAATTTCTACTGACACCATTTCCTCCCCCTGCCTAGTCTCTGGTTTACCTTCTGCCTTCATCGCCTTAACATTTTCATAAATATTAAGAAGCAACAAGCCCTTCCTAACAGACTCGGGATTTTCAATTTCAAAAAATTCTGCTACACATTCTAAATCAGGCTTATTCAAGTCTGCCAACCTTTCCTGCCACCCCTCTCCACTCAAGAGCTCCGGGATATTCAAATCAGTCATGGTGAATTAATTGCCCACAAATAAATATAAAAAAATATACCAAAAAAACAAACCAATACACTGAACACCAATAACCACACCAATATCCTACCACGGTCACAAAAATATTTATAAACACCAATCAACACAAATATAGGAGAGAAGGTATTACTATGTTGCAAGCACCCCCAAGAATCGACTCTATACACTCGAGTGACAACAGGATCCGAGAAATCCTGTCACGGTCACCAAATGTTATGGGCCACACCCATCAAACATACAAAAGTCTCTTAAACACTAATGAATTCACTAACGACCAAGTCCACAATAGGTGGAATAGCCGC
>NC_090753.1:18397193-18399693 GCF_036898095.1 Palaemon carinicauda
ATATATATACATCAAAAGATTATGTAATGACTTCTAAAAGCCCTTAATTCGCGGATTGAATGTTTTATGATACTCTTTCATGGCCTCTAAATAATTCAATAGGTGGCCACTCTCTCTGCATTAATGGGCAAAGAGTTTAATTTTACCTCAGGTTTTTATATATCATTAGAGATACAAATGGCTGAACGAAAAGTTTCGTCGAAATACGTGGACTAATTTGGCATTCTAGTGACGCGAAAAAACCTATTTGATTAGACGTAATGGTGGATAAAATTCCTACTCTCTTTTTTTTCTTTCTTTTTTTATCTTGGAGAGAGTGAAATGGGAAAGATTTCTGTTGATTATTATTCTTAGTATATAGTGTCGTAAAATGGTAAAAGTTACATCTTCAATGGTCATGAAAAACTGTCGATAGAATAGAAAAGAGATTAGCTGGCTGATATTAAAAAAAGAAAAGAAATAGATTTCAATATATTTTTTTTTTCAATAACTGTTCAAATGAGAGGTGTAAATAAAAAAAGACACGTATGCAAGTTATAACTGCATGGGAAATATCTTGAAGATTACATCATTAGAAAAAAAACGAGAGTGCATCAATAAACATTTAAACAGTTATGAAACAAACACTCATTCAAAAGTTAACTCCTCCGATTATGAGTATTATTATTATTATTATTTTCATCACTGTCATTACTAGAAGGACAATAACCGACACCCATTTCCATGAATGTCGTTTGAAATAAAAAGCATCATAAAAAATCTGTTGATTTGTTGCTCTGTTTTACTGGTTAAAATATCACTCAGGTCTCTTATAAGGAAAGAAAAAGAAAATAGCAATAGGGCATAGAGACATAACAAAGGATAGATAAAAGATTAGCTTAAATTACTCACATTTCAGCATCGTGTAACAAAGAAATGCTGAGAGAGAGAGAGAGAGAGAGAGAGAGAGAGAGAGAGAGAGAGAGAGAGAGAGAGAGAGAGAGAGAGAGAGAGAGAGAGAGAGAGAGAGGGGGGGGGGGTGTTTGATAAGTATTATACATATCTTCGAGTTTCAGTTGAATCGATACTATGAAAGTAGAAAAAAATAGAGTAAGGATAAAAACCAAATTACTGATTAATTTGTAGCGGTAAAACTTTGTTATGATTACATCTTTATTAATTGACCAGTCTGATTTTTGTAATAATATACTAACCTACTCATTCAGAAATATCTATCTATCTATCTATATATCTGTCTTTCAATCTATCTACATACATACCTACAACCACAGCTGTTTCTATTCCACTGCAAGGAAAATGTTTCAGACGTACCAATTTAATCACAACACTACTAGAGTGAGGATTGAGGGTGGTGGGAGATTTGGACTATAAGAGTAAAACACAGAAAAATTCTTACATATAAATGAATGCAGTTCTATAAAAAAACACCCATCTTAAAAATTTACCCTGATTTCTGTCGCAAAAAAAAAAATAAATAAATAAAAAATAAAAAATATAAATAATACGATAGACCTTAATATATTCTAGGATAATGATGGCCACCCAGTGGGAACCATGGATTCTGATAGGGGAAAATTTATTGAGGAATCAATAAATAATGCTTAAAATAAAATTTTCTTCCCTATACCCTATACTCAGAATTCTATTCTCAGTACAAAAAACCTGAATTTGACAAGTATATGTATAGAAGTATTTTCATGGACTTTTACCCTTCCTTGTGGCTGAGTGGTATGGTTAATGGTATACAAGTATCCTGGACCAGGGTTCGAGACCCGGCCTGTTAGATACTTGAGTCTTTGAGTGATTTCGCCTAGGGCTTTGATCCCGATGTCGTTAAGAGAATCCAGACTTTAATGCATTAGTATTTATGGCTTAGTTGACATATATATATATATATATATATATATATATATATATATATACATATATACATATATATATATATATATATACATATATATATATATATATATATATATATATATATATATATATATACATACATTTATATATACGTACATATTACACACACACACACACACACACACATATATATATATATATATATATATATATATATACATATATACATATATATATATACATATATATATATATATATATATATATATATATATATATATATATATACATATATACATACAATTATATATATACGTACATACACACACACACACACACATATATATATATATATATATATATATATATATATATATATATATATTATTATTATTATTATTACTATCCAAGCTACAACCCTAATTGGAAAAGCAAGATGCTATAAGCCCAGGGGCTCCAACAGGGAAAAATAGCCCAGTGAGGAAAGGAAATAAGGAAATAAATAACTGAAGAGAACAAATTAACAATAAATCATTCTAAAAAAAGTAATGTCAAAAGAGATATATCATATATAAACTATTAACAACGTCAACAACAAATATGTCATATATAAACTATAAAAAGACTCATGTCCGCC
>NC_090753.1:18414693-18417193 GCF_036898095.1 Palaemon carinicauda
TCTCTCTCTCTCTCTCTCTCCTCTCTCTCTCTCTCTCTCTCTCTCTCTCTCTCTCTCTCTCTCTGTCATTTTATCAGAATCAGTTATTTATTTCAATACTCGAGAAATATCTGTTTTTTTTTTTTTTTTTTTTTTTTTTTTAGCGGGGGATATTTGCTGTTATTGAAATGTAAGTGTGTTTGATACACTCTCATAAATTATAATACGATTGCTGTTTTTTTTTTCCTCTCCCTCTGTCCCGCCCTACCCCGCACTGTTTAAACTTAAGATATGATGTTTCATATTGATTTTTTTTTTTTCATTGTTATCCCCAACGGATTTGCATATAAGCTTGTCATGTCCAGTGTGTCTTTCTGACTATGGAGAAATAAGCTGTCCACCACCTTATCCTCACTGTTGTGGCTAAAACTTTAACAATGCCGCCGCCTACCAAACCTATCTCGTGTATCCACGCCACGCCAATGAAATTACTGCCCTTCGACAGTAGAGAAGTGTTTCTGCGGGTTTTGCATGCCAGAGTATACTTTGGCATCAATGGCATTTGACGTGAGACCAAAACAGTGGTAGTCAGTCTCTACAAGATTTCCGTACCAGGGTTCGACTCCCGGCCGGTCACACCCTCTTGTCTTTCTGTGATTTCGCCTGAAGCTCTGATCCCGAGGTCGTTAAGAGAATCCAGACATTAATGTATCAAAAATGTATGGCTTATTTGAATATGAAAAAAACACGTCTAAAGGTTGAATGATTATATATATATATATATATATATATATATATATATATATATATATATATATATATATATATATATAATTTACCTTTTTATCGATTCATGTGGTAAAAAAAAGTTTCCTTATATCCACCGAAATCTGTACGAAAAAAACTAAAAAACTAAAAAAAAAAAAAAAATCTTCACACTTTTCTGGAAAGAAATTTTCGTCTTACCAATTCAATTGCTGCAAGTCATTTCCATTTATAAAATTTCCTTGAATTCCGAACTATAAATCTATGATTAAATTTCGTCATTTTCATCCTTTTCCTCTTCGAAACTGACTATCAATTTGACGACTAACTCGAGAGTTAGATCGAAAAACTTCGGCAATATCTCAAAAGTGGCGTCGCTTGCTTAATGACTCTTAAGAATATCATCTTCGGTAGATTTCCTTCGCAATTGGTCGATTTGCATTACAGAGCATAATGGAATTTGGGATATCGAATAATGAGTTTTAGACTTTTTAATTTTGGAATTTGTAGAAATAAAATAAACTGAAATTGCTGATTCGATGCAGGAGCATTAAGAGTTTAATATCAAATTCATATACCAAAACATATATCCACAGTGCATACCGAGTACAACTGAATAAGATGGTGGCAAATACTAGATTATTTTGTAGGAATCATGTACAAGACGAAAATGGAAGAGGACAAATTGACATAGTAACGTATTGGTGAAATTATAATGATACCGGAAATGATATAATATCTGGATGGGATGTCTTTTGGGAAGTGGGAAGATCAAATTTGTGCAGCCTGCATTAGTTAGTTTAAAGTTTTAAAGATCGTTCATGAATTCCACGGGCAAGGGAAAGATCAATGACCTATACACAAAACATATACTCACTTTACTTTAATTTAAGGGCTTTTTTCTAGTCACCTACTGTGGGGAACCCTACTCTCTACATGGCCTTCACGTTAATTTTATCGTATATATTTTAAGTCATTTGGCATTTAGCACAGTATATTGCTCGTTAATTGTTAAATCTGCATTATCAGAGCACTGAGAAAACAATTCATCAGTTTCCCATTGAAAACCTCAATTTCTTCATTCTTTCGAATGTGTACTGGAAGATTATTGTACAGCCTTCCGGCAACACATTTGAAAGCTCGAAAAACTGCAGTAAACATATGTGGTTCTATGGAAATTCGTGGTAAACAAGTTTGCCGTGGGAAAATTCGCCTTAGGAATTTTCGCCCCAGGAAATTTCGCCTAATAGGAGAAATCACCGCAAAAAGATTTACCGTAAAAATATGATTTATCCTTTTTAAATAGCCAGCTCTTTTTTATCTCTTTTAAATATCCAGTCAGGGAATTCAGTAAACCAGTAATAATGATGCAGACTGCTTGGTTTCTGAGGGACATTTTAATATCTTTTAAACAACGAATGAGGGAATCTGGTATTTTTTCCCTCTGGATAGATTGAAAATTCGTAGACCATTTAAAAAATTCTTTATTAGTTAAAAAAAATTAATGTCTTTAACGACGATCAAAAAAAGAAATCCTCATCTAAAAACACATAAAATGAAGAAAAGAAAAAAATCAATCACTTAAAAAGTGTGAAAATTTCATGCAATACTGCGCAAATAGTCTCTTTTATGTTCAGAATCATAACTATTTAGTTTCCGTTGGAGTCTTGCATTCATATCCGTATATGAATTCTTTTTTTTTATCATTATTATTCTTTCTGCTTTTCCTCGATTAAAGTCATACTTTTTTTCTTGG
>NC_090753.1:18422193-18434693 GCF_036898095.1 Palaemon carinicauda
AAAGGTAATAGATAAAATCACCAAGAGAGATATGAAAATTGTGATTAGAGACTTTAATGCTAAATTTCGAAGAAATAACCAAGTGATAAAGAATGCGATGGGTGTCTAGAGTCTCGGAAAAAGTTGCAAATGAAAATGGATCATATTTCACAAGTTTCTGTTCAGCAAACAATCATGTTATTTGAGGTATTCTTTTTCAACATAAGAAAATCCACAAGTATATATATATATATATATATATATATATATATATATATATATATATATATAACCATTAATGAAGAGAAAAGGAGAACTCTGAGAAATGTAAGAAGCTATAGAGTTGCCGATATTTATAGTGATCACCTGCTCCTCATTGCCACCTGAAATTAAAATTGAAAGCACCAAACTGAAAGTTAGATCGAATTCCTGGCTTTGATACAACTAAGTTTTCAGAAAAAAGATTACATACAAACATTTACAATTGAATGTAGGAATCTATTTGTAGTCTTAGAAACTTTATGAGACGAAAAACAGACTATTAATGAAGAATTGTGATATTAAGAACTTATATGTCCGTTGGTGGTGATATCTAGGGACAAGCAGTTAAAAGGAAAAAGCCAAGGATATGAAATGATACTTGGGATACTATAAAATGGGGAAAATGACAGAAATTTATTTTTTAAAGTTTTCAAGGAAGTATTAAAAATTACAATGTAGAGTATTCTAAGTATCTCAGTATTGACTGTGAGGTCAAAAGAAAATCCACGAATGACTGGAGAGAATATTTAGACAGTAAAGCAGATGTAGCTGACAAATTTATGAATTCAGGAAGTGACTATGGTTTTATAATTGCTCAGCAAATTCAAAATGAAACCTCGACTAGGGCAAGGAAAAAGAATCATATACCCCCCCAAAAAGAGAGATGGTTCTATTATAGCAACAGAAGGAAAAGAAAGACAACGTTAAATGCAATACTTTGGTGAGGTTATGAATAGAAATATGAAGGGAATAATTTGAATATATACCTGAAGCTGATGAAGACCTTGAGGTGCCCATGAATGAATTGAGAGTGTTTGAAGTCGAAGCTATCCTAACAAAGCTAAAGGGATGGAAAGCCCCGGGATACGATGGAATAACTGCCAAGAGGATATTGGCTGAAAATGAAGTGACTCCCGGACTACTTACAAGATTATTTTGTAGAATGTGGCATGAAGAGGCAAAACCTGATGAATGGGAGTTAAGAGTGTTGGTGAAAATAAAATAAAAAGAGACGTGACAGATTATAAAAATTACAGAAGAATAACATTTACATCAGTTGTTATGAAAATATATACAATGCTTATTCCAAAGAGACTGGATAGAAGGATTGATGAAAAGCTGAAAGACGAATAAGCATGACTCAGAAAAGATTGAAGTTGCACAGACCAAATTTTCGTTTTATAACACATTGCACAGGAATGCGTAGACTATAGAAGTTCACTTTGGACGGAGTTTGTGAAATATGAAAAAGCCTTTAGTAGTGTGCACCGGGTAATTTCTTGGAGATTCCTGTGTTATAATTTAATTCCTCTGAGATATGACAATTCATTTAAGTTTCTTCATAAGCATAGCAAGTGCAAGATTAATGTTAATGGAGTCGTTTGAAATGAATTTCCAGTGAACAGCGGAGTAATCAAAGGGAATGTGTTGTCACCTATGTTGTATATCCTCCATACGGATTTTATAAGGAAAATAACAGCCAGATATGTTGGAGAAGGATTGGTCTGGATTGGTTTTAGCAATTCAACAGACATAGAGTATGCTAATTATGCTGTCTTTGTTAGCAAAACACCACAGGATTTTCAATGTTTGCTTACCGAAATACATAAAATATCACACGAGGCTGGTCTGAAAATAAATTGGAAGACAGAGATGATGAGAACGGAGTATGCAATAGAAGATGAAATATCATTGGAAGGAAAAAAGGATTAATAATGAAGAATCACTTGAATATTTGGGAACTCTGATCTCCAATACAGTCTTTCGAATTAGAGTTTAGTGAAAGATTGAAAACAAAAAAAACAGACAATGGCTACGTTAAGTAAAATTTTAAAATCAAATCACCTGCAATTGCATATAAAAATAAGACTATATATCAGTTTAGTAAAATCGGTGTTCCACTATGGAAATGATTCATGGTATGACGATAAAACCATCTCATATAGATTTAGTAGATTTGAAAACAAAGACCTCAGAGGTATATTGGGAGTTATATTGCAGGGAAGAATTAGAAAAAAAAAAACTATAAAAGAGATTACTCGAGTAGGCTACCATATGTGAATGAGATCATGATGACGGGTATGTGGAGAGGGTTTGGGCATGCTCTTCGCACTCTCCAAGAAAGATTAGTTCACCAAACTTTCAGGTGACTTCCACAAGGCACTAGGATAGTTGGAAGACCCAAGCCTACATGGCTGAGGACTATGAAGTGCGAAGTAGAAAATGATAAATGGAGAAATATTTTTTGAAGCTCAAGAGAGACACGACTGGCGCAATGTAACCGAGGCCCTTCACGTCAATAGGCATAGGAGGAGATGATATATATATATATATATATATATATATATATATATATATATATATATATATGTGTGTGTGTGTGTGTGTGTGTGTGTGTGGGTGGGTGGGTGTGTGTGTGAGTTTGTGTTAAACGTTAAATGAAATGTGATATATATCAATTACGGAGACACGCTCGTGTCAGTCTGTACAACATAAAAAATTACATATAACCATAGCTTCTACATTTACCAAAAAAATAGAAAAATAAAGATAAAAAACACATCTATGGCTATTAGTATTAAAAATCAGGTTGCACAGAATTAAGCTTCCTTTTTGGTTCAGAAAAAAAGACATCCGAAAAAAAAAAGAAGTCAGAAATAAGTTTAATTACACCCTTCATATCTCTTACTAGTGCATGGAAGAAAATATCAAAAGAACATTCATAAATTGATAAAAGCCATCAACGATTGCATTAACCTTGATTACCATAAGGCTTTTGCCTATCGTATACGGTTATGTAATCTGGCGTTATGAAAACTTAATTCAACAGCAAGGAAGAAAACGCTATTAAACTTCATCTAGCCCAACCTCAACTATGAGATTTATATTCATACTTGCGCATAGGTTTACCTACAAAAAGGCAAGAAGCGATGCCCCTCTTACTCGTCACCATTATTATATAATGCCAATAATTCGATATGATTTACATTTTTTCAGCTCTCTCTCTCTCTCTCTCTCTCTCTCTCTCTCTCTCTCTCTCTCTTTCAAAAAACATGCATATTTAATGAGACCATAAAATACTTTCTAGTGGTATAAAAAATAGGAACTGTAAAAATCTACTGGTCAGTTGAGATCTTTATGAAAAAGTAAAAATAAAAACTTATTGAACATCATGGTTATACAATTAGATCTCTCTCTCTCTCTCTCTCTCTCTCTCTCTCTCTCTCTCTCTCTCTCTCTCTCTCTCTCTTCGATATGGAACGTTTTATAATATTTGATTTGAAACTCGACGACTAAGGGGTAAAAAAACTTCCTGTTTAGCATAAATCCGTCCAGATGTAACGGATACAAACTAGATATGAGAAGATTACTCAATGTGGCATTTGGTTTACGTACAAAATGGCACATACTTCAAATAGTCTTCCAGTGGATGTGGTAAACAGTATCACGGTAAACGAGTTTAAGAATAAGCTAGACAAGATCGTACTCTCTATACAAGAGGATTTCAAGACGCCAGCAGGAAAAAGTATTGGGCTCTCTCCAGTTTGCAGCAGTGACAGACCCAGTGCTAAAAGCACAACTAAAGGATGCTTCAGGAGTCTGGAGAAGATACGCATCAAACGCTAGAAGAGATCAACTAAGGTTGACCCCGACCCGATTGCGCACGCTACCAATGCCGTGGTCGACATCCAAGAGCCTAGCGCGGACGATTCCCCTAAAACCACCGCAACTATCAGTGGTGATACAAACGGACGCCTCCCTGGAAGGATGGGGAGGCCATTCTCACGAGAAAGAAGTACAAGGGAATTGGTCGCATCAGTTCAAAACCTATCACATCAATAATTTGCTCCAACAAAGAGCAAATGCAGTCCCTGCGGATGAACAAGATGTCTTCCAGACATCTAAAATCCTTGTATTTCTCTCTCTCTCTCTCTCTCTCTCTCTCTCTCTCTCTCTCTCTCTCTCTCTCTCTCTCTCTCTCAAGTTCTATGAGATATATTAAGAATTCCAAACCATGATTAAGGAAAATCCACCAGAGATGTTCGCCCTAATTATGCAGACTGCGTAACTTGAATCTAAGGCTTCTTTTCCCGTATTTCCTTTTTGGAGTTTTCCTGAGTTTTGAAATGTTCAAGGGAAATCCCTTATAATCACTCTGCGTGAAAGCCATATGCAGAGGAACGGCCAGATTACGTGATATTCAGTTGAAGAAAACTAACCATTATCACTGAAAGGGGTCAAGAATATTAAAAAAAAATTTCTTCACACATATGTAGTATATCACTATTATTATATCACTATTTCATCTTCTGCTACTACAATTACTCTTGAAACAGCAACGATTAGGACCGTAATAACAAACAAAAATGCTACAGCAATAATAATAATAATAATAATAATAATAATAATAATAATAATAATAATAATAATAATAATAATAATAATAATAATAATATCAATCATATATTCCCAAACTTGCTAAGGAAAATTATCAATATTTTATCCAGGTCTCCAGGCAAGGCTTAATTTTTTTTTTCATATGTTAATCATGATTGAATCTACTATATGATAATAATAATAATAATAATAATAATAATAATAATAATAATAATAATAATAATAATAATAATAATACATACATACATACATATACCAAGGCACTTCCCCCAATTTTGGTGGGTAGCCGACATCAACAAATGAAAAAAAAAAAAATAACTAAATAAAAAAGGGGACCTCTACTTTCTACGTTCCTGCCAGCCTAACAAGGGACTCAACCGAGTTCAGCTGGTACTGCTACGGTGCCACAGCCCCCCCTTCCCCCCGTTATCCACCACAGATGAAGCTTCATAATGCTGAATCCCCTACTGCTGCTACCTCCGCGGTCATCTAAGGCACAATCGCTCGCCATTCATTCCTATTTCTAGCACGCTCTCTTGCCTCTCTCACATCTATCCTCCTATCACCCACAGCTTACTTCACTCCATCCATCGACCCAAACCTTGGCCTTCCTCTTGTACTTCTCCCATCAACTCTTGCATTCATCACCTTCTTTAGCAGACAGCCATTTTCCATTCTCTCAACATGGCCAACCCACCTCAACACATTCATATCTACTCTAGCTGCTAACTCATTTCTTACACCCGTTCTCACTTCGTTCCTAACCCTATCTACTCGAGATACACCAGCTATACTCCTTAGACACTTCATCTCAAACACATTCAATTTCTGTCTCTCTATCACTTTCATTCCCCACAACTCCGATCTATACATCACAGTTGGTACAATAATTTTTTCATATAGAACTCTCTTAACATTCATGCCCAACCCTCTATTTTTTACTACTCCCTTAACTGCCCCCAACACCTTTGCAACCTTCATTCAGTCTCTGACGTACATCTGCTTCCACTCCACCATTTGCTGCAACAACAGACCCCCACGTACTTAAACTGATCCACCTCCTCAAGTAACTCTCCCTTCAACATGACATTCAACCTTGCACCACCTTCCCTTCTCGTACATCTCATAACCTTACTCTTACCCACATTAACTCTCAACTTCCTTCTCTCACACACTAATCGGCCAAGCTTCTCTTCTGCGTCTGCAACCAGTACAGTATCATCAGCAAACAACAACTGATTTACCTCCCATTCATGGTCATTCTCGTCTACCAGTTTTAATCCTCGTCCAAGCACTCGAGCATTCACCTCTCTCACCACTCCATCAACATACAAGTTAAACAACCACGCAACATCACACATCCCTGTCTCAACCCCACTCTCACTGGAAACCAATCACTCACTTCATTTCCTATCCTAACACATGCTTTACTACCTTTGTAGAAACTTTTCACTGCTTGCAACAACCTTCCTCTAACTCCATATAAGCTCATCCCATTTCACATTGCTTCCCCTATCAACTCTATCATACGCTTTCTCCAGATCCATAACGCCAACATACACCTCCTTTACCTTTTGCTAAATATTTCTTGCATATCTTCCTTACGGTAAAAATCTGATTCATACAACCCCTACCTCTTCTAAAACCCCCCCTGTACTTCTAAGATTGCATTCTCTGTTTTATCCTTGATCTTATTAATCATTACTCTACCATACACTTTTCCAACTACGCTTAACAAACAGTATGTTAAAGCGTAGTAATAATAATAATAATAATAATAATAATAATAATAATAATAATAATAAATAATAATAATAATAATAATAACTAGAGGAACATTAAAATTGCGGAAGCAATTCTTGGAAAGAACTCAACAGAGAATTTTACCAATAAATTGCCATAGGGATATTGGAACAAAAGCAAGATTGGAAATAGCATATTATTGATTATAGGCCTACAAAAAGACCTAAACCACACTTCTTAACAAAGTAACCAGCCTTCTACTATCGAGGTTGCGTTGGAAGGCCACCTAACACTTCCCTTTAGGGCTTGTATGAATTTTTTGTGTGTGACATCAGGCTGGATAGCACCGTAGATTTAAATTTTAAAAATCTATTTTCGTAATAACTTTTTTCAACAAAATTAGTTCTGTGACCTTGGGGTCAAAGTTGAGGTCTTTCATATTGTGCAGTTTATGTTGACTCATTACTTTCTGCATTTCCAGAAAAAAAATCGTTCCAATCGGCCGAGTAGTTTCTGATTCAACATTTTATGACAATGTTTTTAGTATTATTACTATTATTACATGCCGAGCTGTACAACTGTAGTTGGAGAAACAGGATGCTATAAACCAATGGGCCGCCAACGGTGAAAATTAAATTTTTCTATTTTGATGATATATCAGAAACATACTTAAACAGAATTGGCTCAGACTTGCACCTGCAATAGACCATAATAATAATAATAATAATAATAAGAAGAAGAAGAAGAAGAAGAAGAAGAAGAAGAAGAAGAAGAAGAAGAATAGTAATAACAAAAGAACTGCACTTTTGTGTAATATTAATAATAACAACAATAATAATAATAATAATGATATTAAAAATAATAATAAAGAAAGGGGAGATCAGAGATTTCAGTCGCTCCACCAATGAAGATTACCAACCTTTTACTGAGGTCTTTGGACAAAGCTTCACTTTTTTTTCATATGTTGACCGCGAATGAATCTAAAGAAAAAAAAAAAATAAATAAAAAAAAATTGACGTAATACTGCAAATAGATATGAAATGAAATAAACGAAGGTCATTTAATAAACTCCTCGGTGGAAGTAATAACGATAATGATGACCTTCGGAAATAAGTCAATTAACCGAATAAAAATGATGAAAAAATACTACTAATAATACAAGAAAGGCAATAATTTTGCAATGATATATAACAAGAGAAAGAAGAAGAAGAAGAAGAAGTGAGAGAGAGAGAGAGGAGAAGAGGAGAGAGAAGAGAGAGAGAGAGAGAGAGAGAGTAGACTGCTAATAACCAATTCAATGCGAACTGAAAGCGTGAGAAGGAAAAATAAATGATTTTATTTTTTTTTGTATTTTGGTTTATATACTTTCAACACTATTGATGGAGAGAGAGAGAGAGAGAGGAGGAATGAGAGAGAGAGAGAGAGAGAGAGATAATCTTTAAGAATATGAAATCTTTTCATTTCTTTTTCGGGAATTGTAGGATTCCATCATTCGCCAGTAGCGATCTGGAATATAATATTTAGAAAGGTGTGGCCGAATTTCCTCTTTAGTTGTATGAACTTATATTACGGGTAGCGGTCTAATATGCTAACTTTTTTTCCAATAGTCTCTAACATCACAGTATTATGAAAATGTATGAAAGGGTAATAAAAACAAAAATAATGAATCATTTGGTTAAAAATAATTTATTTGATATAGGATATGATTGGGCGGAGATAAATAGGATGGTATTTAACTCCGATAAATTCGAATCAATAAATTATGGAAACAAAGAAAGAATGGTATATACATACAGGGGGCCTAATAAGGAGACAATCACAAAAAAGGAAGCAATTAAAGACCTTGGTATAATGTTAAACAGGAATATGTTATGCAACGACCAAATAGCAACGCTGTTGGCTAAATGTAAAGCAAAAATGGGAATGCCATTCAGAAACATTAAAACAAGAAAAGCTGAACACATGATTATGCTGTACAAAACTTCTGTACGTAGTACACTCAAGTACTGCAATGTGATATGGTACCCACACTACCAAAAGGATATTGCACAAATAGAAAATGTACAAAGGTTCTTTACTGCTTGAATAGAAGTTAAAGACCTTGGCTACTGGAAAGACTGCAATTTTTTAAATTATACAGTCTAGAAAGTAGAAGAGAACGCTACCTGATAATACAAGCATGGAAACAAATCGAAGGAATTACTGAACACATCATAGAGCTAAAAATATCAGAAAGAGCAAGCCGAGGTATATTAATAGTGCCCATAACATATACCCAGGAAAACTAAGGAAGGCACACAAGACATTATTCCACTACGCACCAGCATCGATAAGGCAGCGACTAATTAATGCGCTGCAGCTCATCTAAGAAAAACATCAGGAGTGAGCGTAGATGTGTTTAAGAATAAGGCTCGATAAAAACCTAAGTTGCATCCTAGACCATCCAAGACTGGAAGATACAAAATACACCGGAAGATGCATTAGCAACTCTCTGGTGGATATACAAAGTGCCTCACACTGAGGGACCTGGTGGAACCCAAACATAGAATAAGGCAATAATGCTCTCTCTCTCTCCTCTCTCTCTCTTCATCTTCTCTCATCCCTCTCTTTAATCAGGCATTCAGAAATTACCAGTCACTTTAGGAATGTTCACGAGACGTCCACCCGTGAGATGAGCTCTCTGGGGTGGAAGTAGGAGACTTTGCTGACAGTCCCACTTCAGAGAGGGGCAGGAGTCAAAACAGTTATTCTGGCAGGTCCCTGACTCTCAACAAGGTACTCAAACTGGTTTACCGACCAGGAGATACCCCCAGGAGAGGGGAAAAAGACACGGTCTTAGATCGTTTCTTTGGCACGCAATAGCCCTTTTAAGGCCAGTGCAGCCTTGCCTTTGGTCTCAGGGGCTTAAGGAGTGCCCGGGCCAAAGATCGCCCAAGAGCTCTCCAATCTCTCCTACTCTCAACGCTCAGGTTCTAAGGTCAAGGTTGTGCCACCTCCTCGCGCTCCAGCAGAGAAAGTATTTTGAAGTTTTGGACAAGCCTCGTCCAGCCCTTTCACTCCACCTATCTCTGGTAGAGCTTACCAAGGGAGTATATCTTCAGAGGCTCTCCAACCATCAAGGTCTCTTTTTCGGCAACCGAGATCCTCGACCAGGAAAAAGATCACAAAGTATGCCAAGCTGGCTACTTCCGGGATGGGAAACATGGGAATCCTGGTGCGAACAAGATTTTTCCAAGGAATGTACCAATAAAGCTGTGGAGACTTTTCTTCTCTCAGGGCACTCGCGCTATCGAGTTTCTCACCCATCAGCTCTCGAGATTATGGGCAAACACCATCCTAAAATGTCAAGATTGCTTTGTCTGAAATATTCCATCAGCAGCTCCATAATGCCGAGATCGCTAGGCCAAGGAACTCCTCACTAGAGGGATCGTCTCTTTTTGAGCCAAAGACGTGGAACAAGCTGCTGAGAGAGATGGTTATGTCTCACCAGGACTCCCTCCTCCATAGGGCTTTGACATCTAAGCCCTATCAACCACCACTGCTCCCCAGGGACGTCCAGCTAAGACTTCGAAGAACAAGACCAGCAGCAAAGACAGTGGTGTCTAAGAAGCACTTTCCGACCAAGTAGAGGAAAGGTAGTAGGTTGGCCGCAGCGCACCAGTCACCAATTGAGATACTACTGCTAGAGAGGTATTGGATCTTTTGACTGGCCAGACAGGGATACATTATATTTCTTTCTCTGGTTATAGCTCAATTTTCTTTGCCTATTCATACACCTAATAGTCTGGCCTGTGTTTTACCCCATTCTCGTTTTTCCTCAATAACCTGACAACATTGAATTCACCAAACACTTCTCCACTCAAAGGCTAATTACTATACTGTCATAGTTCAATGACTACTTTCCTCTTGGTAAGGGTAGAAGAGACTCTTTAACTATGGTAAGCAGCTCTTCTAGGAGAAGAACACTCCAAAATCAAGCCATTCATAGTCTTGGGTAATGCCATAGCCTCTGTCTTGGGTTAGAGTTATCTTGCTTGAGGGTACTCTCAGGCACACTTTTTTTTTTTTTTTTTTTTTTTTTAAATAGTGTGTTGGACGGCCTTAATAAAAGGGCCATGGATGCCTGGTGGTTTATTAAGAGGTTTTCTTTTCCTTGTGTGATCTTATTCCTTCTCAAAACCATCCTTACTGTCCTCCCTTAAGTTGAAGTGGCAATCCTCGAGGGTATTTAGATTTGCATAGTGTACCGGCTCCTCAATGTTGAGCAGTTTTTCCGATAGTCTATGGGTTTGATCAATAATTTTATTTGTATTTCCTTAAAACAGATTGTCTTTGTTATCAGTCTTGTTAACTTAGTTGTTAAGTATGATGTATATTTCTTATTGCCATTAATTCTTATGCTTTCAGGAGACATTGAGCAAATTCCGGGACCATTATGTCCTACATTTCGTCAATGTCATCTACTGTATTCCAATATTCGTGTTCTTCACACAAATATTTAAGACCTTACAGTTGCGTCCAGACAGTATGATATTCTTTTGGTTTCTAATATGAAGCAATCATCTGAGCTCATTATAACTGATTTTAAGAAGCCAATGATGCTGAAACGCAATGCCATCACTAGGGCCAGAAAATGGAAGTGTATATTAAGACTGAGTACCATGTTTCTCATAAATCCTGCTGTGATTATGGATGTTATGAGATTCAAGTAGCAAAAGTTTGTGGCAGGCATAAAAACTTTTATTTGTGTTCGATCTCCTGGGATCCTGACATGGATAATTCTATCTTCGATTGTCTTCATACCATTATTGGTAAGATGCAAAATGATAGGAAGGCCTCTTTTGTCTTTGTTGGTGATTTCAATGTTCACCATAGAAAGTGAGTAAATTCTGTTTCTCCTACCGATCGCCAATGCTTAAGAGCTTTAGTCTTGGCCTCTAGATCAAACTGTGAGCAAATCCTAAGTGAAGCTACTCACAGGTCTAGTAACTTCTTTGACTCCGTATACACGGACTGCCATGGCATTATAACAAGTGGGCTTGGTTCTCCATTTGAGACATCTGATCATGCCTTCTTTTTATTAATAGTGAAGACTGAGCAGCCTGTCCCTCATATATCTTACTCATGTGGGATTTATTCGAAATCTCAAGCAGACTGGAATCAGATTTTTCATGAGTTTTTGGGCTTGGAATTGTCACAATTATATAGTAGTGTTGTTCCTGTAGTCCCTTTGAATGAGAATCTAGTCAACATAATTGAAAGGCGTATCCCTTCTTGTGAACCGTGGTTCAGGGGTAATTGCATGCGTGCTTATTTGGAGAAGCATGAGGTCTATCATTTTAAGAGGAGTAACAGCTCAGATTTGACCTGGAATAACTATACTCAGCTTAGAGCTTTTGCTGAGAGAGTTTATACTTCTAATGAAAAGGAATACATTGTAACCATAAAAGAAAGCGTTTCTGGTGCAGCCCAGGAGCATAAGTGGTGGACTACCCTTAAATATGCACTCCATGGTGTGGATGCAATAGTTCCTTCCTTACCTAAACCAGATGGTTCTGTCACTGACTGTCCAAAGGAAAAGGAAACCCTCTTGGCAAATGTGTTTGATAGCAAGTAGAGTAATGAGAAACTCGGACATCATCATGCCTGTTTTCTTGAGGCTAAACTAACTAGTTTAGCTTCTTGATATCGTCAAATTAAAGGTCTGATAATGGACCTGGATTCTTATGGAGGGGTAGACCCAAATGATATTTTTCCTTTGTTTTTTATAAAGACTGCAGATTTTTAGCTCGAAGTTATCTGTTGTTTTATGCAAGTTAGCAACAGGGGAATTTTTTAGCACTTGTTGGAAAACTGGTAATGCTACTCCACTATGAAAACTAATTACCTACTAATTTCCATAACTCTCCTATTATTTAAAGTTTTTGAACGTTTATTGGCATAATAGGTTAATAGGTTTGCGGGAGGTAATTATCTGTTCCCTAATTTGCAATTTGGTTTTCGTAAAGACCTTGGAGTATGTGATGCTCTTCTTACAATCTCCAATGCTGACAAGAAATCCCTTGATTGTGGTCAGGAAGTTCGTATGATTGGCCTTGATTTTAGTGCTGCCATTGATT
>NC_090753.1:18444693-18454693 GCF_036898095.1 Palaemon carinicauda
TCAACATGTAGCTAGGTCCTGGGCATCATTTGATGATTCCACTGACATGTGTTTGAAGTTGAGCAATGAGCCGGTGATCATTTAAAATGCAAAGTTCCACCATTACGTTACATGAACTCACCATGCTCTTTAATCAGTGCTTTGAAAGTTTTTTTTTTCTCTCTCTCTCATTTCAGAGTGTGATGAACCAGCGTTATGGGTATCCCAACATCAGTATTACAACATTCCCAGGCCATCACAGTCGTTATAGTATGGCTACTGAAGGGAAGAAGTGCATGTTCAATCCATGTAACGTAACTGGAGCTCTACAAAAGGCGGAGCCAGTGGCTGTTGTCTTGCAAAGAGAAGCACGATGGTCTGTACAGAACTGTCTGTAAGTGATATTCTAGTCACCAATCATGGTACTCTCCCTATAAATCGAGTGTTAGAAATAAGGAACAGAGGAAAAAAAAACGTTCACTGACTGATGCTGGTGTTTCTAAAAGGTTCTCTAACTCTCAATGATGTGACTTAGTTTTCAAGCGGGACTGTCTGTTCTGTGGGGAGTGTAAGCCAAAAAGACAGAAAGAGCCTACACAAGTTGTTGAGGGTCAGACAGTGTATAATTTTAGATAAAGGTAGAAATATCAAGTTCAAGGAGCACTTGGAGAACATCGCTGATGAGAGATAAACCCAGTAGGCAAATGAATAGCTTCTTTACTCTGTGGCATCATACCCCAGTGAATTATGACATTGGTCCATCGCAGAGGGTCATTCCATTGAATTAATCATTCAGTCTGATAGAGTTGAAGGTTGACTGTGATATGGGTGTACTGTATCCCAAAACTATTGAAAGTCCTGTCAAGATACATTTGTGTATTCAATACAGTGTTGGGTTGAGCAGGTGGTGAGTCAATCATTGGTCCAGGCATGACCAGTGTCTTGGGCTTCTGGGCAGACCCTGCCACTAATCGGTCATGCTGAGCATTGAAGTGTGCCCAATCAAATGCCCTGTCCATCCCCTAGACTTGCAACAGCCATGCCATATTTTACTGCTGACTGAAGATTACTGCCAAGGCCTGAAGTTGCGACTCTTCAGTGAACATAGCTTTTGTTAGAAGCAGAGGTGGGCTCACCTTGGAAGGCCCTGTGAAGTGCTCCATCTGTATACACTGATGGATGACCAGGGGCGTAGGAGCCGGGGGGGGGGGGGGGGGGGGTTGGGGGCTATAGCCCCCCCCCCACTTTTTTGCTGAAAATATGCTTTTCAACATCCGGATTTATATTTTGTAAATGCATTTCATCTCTGGCAACAGCTCTTGTACAGTCTCATCCTCCCACCCCACCACGCCACGTAAGTATCATGTTAGTACCCAGCATCATAGTTTCACAGTCCCGTCACTCGTCACTCGCTTAGTTTCACAAAGAGCAGCCCCCATATTGGGAATCATGCCACTTATAATGTTTGACCCCCAGTGCATACCGTGCAAACATATGTTAATCTATCCATCATTACCAAACACTATCATAGTAACAAACTACATCATTGATACGCATTGATAAATTGTAAACATGACACACGCGAACACATGTAGTTGACGAATATCGCACATATAAACATATGCATGAATGTATATATATATATATATATATATATATATATATATATATATATATATATATATATATATATATATATATATATATATATATATATATATAATTTCTTCATAATTCTTTTTAAATTTGTATACTTTTATATAATTTCAGAGCTTATGAAGTATTAATTATACATTATTCATACACTTTTGATATGTATATTTTCTGGTCTGAGGAATGACTTTCAAATATGTATGTTTATATTAGAAATATGCTTGTTCTTAATTTTGGTTACTTACAATTATTCTATATATATATATATATATACATATATATATATATATATATATATATATATATATATATATATATATATATATATATATATATATATATATATATATATATATATATATATATATATATATATAACGGATTTTGAGCGAAGCGAAAAATCAATTTTTGGGTGAGATGGCCATGTCGTCCTGATGGAAGTTCCTAAAGGGTAGCTTCCTTGGGTATATATAACTACGGTGATATTCCTAGAGAATTTACCTTAAGGTACCCAGAATTCTAACTCCTGGAGCGAATATCCCTAATAAAAGAACCAGGGATATCGCGAAATATCAGAGAACGTATTCTTGACACGCCACATAGCAATCTGCACCCCGAACAGAGTTAACACTTCGAAGGGGTCAATTGGCAAGAAAACGAAAAACGAGAAAGAAAGGAGAGCCGCTCGCAAGGTATCTCTCCTCTCCCGTTTCGTAAGCGTGCATTGTGCCGCTCACGGCGCCATCTGTATTCCTTGTAGCGATACACGAGGTGCTACAGGTACTGTATTTAGGGAGGGGACCTACAGCCCTATTTAGAAGAAAAGGGAAGGGCCGGTCCATCAGGACGACATGGCCATCTCACCCAAAAATAGATTTTTCGCTTCGCTCAAAATCCGTTTTTTGGGCTCAAGCCATGTCGTCCTGATGGAGGTATACCAGAGCATTACTGTATCTGTGAATTCTCAAAACGTGCCGTACTCCCCGAAGGTATTTCCAGGCCAACTAGACCTAGAGACCTAAGATGTTACCGTCATACATCTTTTCATCTAACCATAGACCATGTTAGTGCTTCCTGCCCCTTACAGGGAAGAGTCATACTAGACTCTGGAAAAGTCTCGAAGAGTACATTTACCTATGTATGAATAACAGACAAGCCAATATAGTGGTCTCACCTTATATCATGTAAAGCATAGTTTGTAAAGAACCACTGAGTCAATATGAAATATCGACCAGTTCCCCGTTCATTACTGGATTGGACAAAGGTTTATATCCGGGTAGGAGGAAAACTTGCATATCCTCCACCGTCCCCTTAGGGCATGGAGTCCTCCCGCTAGGGGAAAGCATAAACCAATGCAAAAGAGCTTGCATAAAGGAACAATCTATTAGAATTATCCCAGATAAATATACATAGTAAACGTAATGCTAAATCATTTCAAGTAAACTGACACAGGCGATGGAGACGCAAGGTTCACAAGAACTAGATTATTGACAATCAATAAAATAAAACAGGTTAAACAACAATTATACATATATAAGAGGAGGATAACTAATAAATAAGCATAAGAATGATAGTAAACAAAAAACTTGTTTATCTGAAAGAAAACATTAGCGCCACTTTTAACATACCGAGGTATCAAAATCATAAAAGTCTGTATTACTAATCAGTTACATTAGCGTTGGAAACGCTTGGCACACATGTCTGCACTTATGCTAGGTTCACCTTTCAATATGGAACAGTCAATGTGGGCACCCTAGTGCCCTAACACTTAGTTTGTAGAACAGTCTGGAACTACACACTCACCCCGGAATTAATCGTCCCAATTAAATCCACTGTTCCTTGCAGAGTTAAACAGCAGGTTTAATGACACTACTCACTGCTACCACAGACCTCTTCAGTTGCTCCACTTGCTTCGCATAGTGACGAAAGAAAACTCTGGAAGACTTCCAGCCAGTGTATGAACGAAGATGTTCGAAATCCATACTATTGAAGAAATTTAAAGATGAGGCAACTTTCCTCGGATCGTGACCTGCGGGTGTATTGTCTGGATCCGCTCTGCGAATAAAATAGGTGATTTTCGCCCTAAGTTGTTTCAGTGATAAATTTGAGCCTGATGTTTCTCCCCTGAATAGTTGACCACCCCTGAAGTCTGAAGTTCTACGAAGATAGAGCTTTAGGCATTCCATTGGACATAGAGATGCATCTTCTTTCAGAGGGCAGATTCTCCAGGGACCCCACCTGTTGGTGGGTAACTCGTTCTTGGTGAGAAACGCAGGATCCGGAAACAGGTTCAGTTCTCCCCCATCCAAGAAATGAACACGACCTTCCTCTCTCGAGAGGGCTACAATTTCACTAACCCTGGCCCCCGACGCGAGTGCAAACAGGAAAATATTTTTTTTTGGGGGGGGGGGGTCAAATCCTTTAAAGCACACTCCTCATTGTTCAACAGTGAACCGAAATGAAGAACTTTATTTAGAGACCATGAAATGGGCTTTGGAGGTGCTGATGGTGTGAGCCTAGCACAGGCTTTCGGAATTTTATCAAAAATATCGTTAGAGAGGTCGACCTGGAAGGCATATAAAATGGGTCTTGTCAAAGCAGATTTACACGTTGTTATTGTGTTGGCTGCTAACCCTTGACCATGGAGGTGGATGAATAAAGATAAGCAAAAGTCCGTCGAGATCTTTTGCGGATTCTTCGCCTTGACAGGGGCCACCTATTTTCTCCATGATGACTCATATTGCCTTCTAGTGGATTTGCACTTATATTCCTCTAGGAAGTCTATACTGTCTTTCGAAATCCCGAAACGTTTTCTCACTGCTAGGGAGAGAAAATCATGAGCTGCTGGTTCCGGGTTTTCTGGGATGAAGCGGTAACGGTAGACACTTCAGCCGTAGTTCCAATGCCAGAGGGAACCACACGCTGTTCGGCCACTTGTGAGCCACTATTGCCACTACTCCCTTGAAAGATCTCAGTTTGTTGAGGACCCTCAATAGAAGGTTGTGAGGAGGGAACAGGTAAATCCTGGACCATCTGTTCCAGTCAAGGGACATTGTGTCCACTGCTTCCGCCAAGGGATCCTCGTACGGGACACGTAAAGGGGTAACTTCTTGTTGTCTTTCGTAGCAAAGAGGTCTATCTGCAGTTTTGGGACTTGACTCAAGATGAAGGAGAATGATCCTGCGTCTAGGGACCATTCTGACTCTATCGGTGTGAACCTGGATAGAGCGTCCGCTGTCACATTGCGGACTCCTTGAAGGTGAACTGCCGACAAGTACCACTTCTTCTTTTCCACCAGTCGAAAGATGGCCAACATCACCTGGTTGAGTGGTGTTGACCTCGATCCTTGTCGATTAAAAAATCTCAAGATCACCTCACTGTCCATTACCAGCCTTATGTGGATCGAGCGACGAAGGGAGACTTTCTTCAAGGTAAGGAGTACTGCCATAGCTTCTAGAAAGTTTATGTGAAATGTCTTGAATAGATTGGACCAAGTTCCTTGGGCCTTCTTCCGATGAGAATGACCTGTGTGAATAGTCAACGAGGGGGGGGGGGGTGGCTGAAGAAGCACCGACTTCTTTAGTTGCCTGACTTGGGACCAAGGCCTGAGAAGCGTACGTAGACGAAGCGGTACTGGTCTTATCAGATCTCTTAGCGCGTTTGATGCATAACTTCTCCAAACTCCGGTTGCATCCTTTAGCTGTGCTCTTAGCACCGGGTCTGTTACTGAGGCAAACTGGAGAGAACCCAGCACTCTCTCCTGTTCGCGTCTTGATATTCTTTCGGAATCTAAAAGTCTCTTGACAGAACCAGCTATCTCCTTCCTCTTCTTCGCCGGGATGGAGAGTTGGTGTGACACTAGGTCCCAGTGGATTCCCAACCACTGGAACTTTTGAGATGGAGAAAGTCAAGACTTTTTTCTGTTGATCTTGAAGCCTAGATGCTCTAGGAACTGGATCACCTGTAGGGAAGCTTGCAAACATTCTGTCTTGGATGCTGCCCACACCAGCCAGTCGTCCAGGTAGGCTACCACCTGGATTCCCTTTAGGCATAATTGTTTGAGAGCTACGCTCGCAAGCTTCGTGAAGATCCTTGGGGCTATGTTTAGCCCAAATGGCATGGCTTTGAAGGCGTAGAGTCTTCGATGTAGCTTGAACCCTAGGTAGGGGGAGAGTTGGCGATTGATTGGAACGTGCCAATAGGCGTCTGACAAATCTATGGAGACGGTATATGCCCTCTTGGGCAGTAAGGTCCTTATGTGTTGCAGTGTTAGCATCTTGAACTTGTAGTTCACTATGAACTTGTTGAGTGGCGACAAGTCCAGAATGACTCTGAGTTTTTCTGAGTCCTTCTTGGGAACACAAACAGCCTTCCTTGGAATTTGATGGACTTTACCCTTCGGATTACTCTTTTCTCCAACAGTTCTTGAATGTACTCCTCCAGAACGGGGGTGGAGTGTTGGAAAATCGAGGGCACGGGGGTGGAGTGCTGTACCAGCTCCCACCCAGTCCATTCTTGAGAAGGCTGTGGGCACAGGGATCGAAGGTCCACCGATCCCGAAAATTCTGAAGTCTCCCTCCTACCGGTATCATCTCACTTTGGCTGCTGATGCCCTGAGGTCTTGCCTCCTTGACCGCGACCACCCCTGAATCCCCTCCCCTTTGAGGGGCGTCTAGACGAACCTCTTGCTGCTCCTCTAGGCTTCGCTCGAAAGGTAGTTGACTGCCCTTCGAACGCTGGGTTAAATGCCGGAGACTGCGTCGACACGGCTTGGGTTACACACTGGTACGTGGTCGGGGTTTGTGCCACCATCTGGGGCACTGTAGGCATAGGAAGTTGTTGCTGCTGCTGTCGGAATGGCTTGGCTGGCGGAGAGGGTAGCCTAGTCTTATTAGTCTTATTAGTCTTCCTCTTTGGTTGGGGACCCTCATCCGGGTAAGACTTTCTCTTGAGAGATAGGCCTCACTTCTGGAAAAGGTTACTATTCTCCATGGCGGCCTTATCTACAACCTCCTTGACCACTTCACTAGGGAAGAGGTCTTTGCCCCAAATGCTGGAGGAGATTAGTTTCCTTGGCTCGTGCCTCACCGCAGCCGAGGCGAACACGAACTCCCTAAGAGCCCTCCTAGCTTTGACGAAGCTATAAAGGTCCTTCGTCACTGTGGCTAGGTGTGTCTTAGCCACCACCATAAACATTTCATGGACCTTGGGGTCACTTGCCATTGTCTCCAGAGTCGTTTGCTGAGACATTGAGGCAGCAAGTCTTTCTTTTGTCTCAAGCTCCCTGCGCAAAAGAAAGTCAGACTGCTTGGGGAGGTTCTCACCGAACTAACGTCCGGCAATATCAGCCTCCAGCTTCCCGACTGAGAAGGTAAGATGGACGTCCTTCCAGTCCTTGTGGTCCATGGGTAGGGCCAAAGACAGAGGTTAACACTCCTCCAAGGAGGGGCATGGCTTACCTGCCTCGATTGCTTTCAGCACAGCCGTAAACCCTTTCTGCATAAAGGGGAAGGCTCTAGACGGAGAGGACACAAAGGAAGGGTGTTTCTTACTCAAAGCAGGTACCTTTGAGATTGTGAAGCCCCCCTCCTTCATCGAGCTTGACAGTAAAGCTTGAGCCTTAGCGTGGTCCAAAACTATGACCTCCTTCGGCTCCGTTTCTTCCTTTGAGGCTGGTTCCTTCCTTAGACGGACATAACACTCCGGATACGACTCCTTGCTGGGCCAGAATTCCACCTCTTCAAGGGGGACTGAGCCCAACTTCTACGAATTGACGATTTTTCCCGTCGTCATAGGCATGTGCTGGGCATACCTCCAACGGTTGGCATCTGAGCACAAGGGAAGGTCTTTCACTCTGAGCTTCTTCTGGCGCCCACGTGATGCTGCAAGTCTCCACATCTCCAGGTTCATTGCAGCAGCCTTCTCATTATTTTCCCTCTGCATCTGTTGGATAATTCCAACGATGGAGGAAAGGGTTTTCGCAGCTCATCTGGGAGAGAGGACGATGTTGAAGGAATAGGTTCAGGGGCCTGAACCGGAGTAGCCGACACCTCGTCGAACTCTTCCTCTTCATTGTCTGGAGCCTGCTCTCCTTCCTGGTCTTCTGCCAGAAAGTCTTTTTCCAAACACTTGGACACCTCCGACATCCTATCGTCCAATTGGATGTCCCGCAGGGCGTCCGCGACTTCAGCATCCACCGGGATCTGAACCAACGGTATCTCCGCTTGAGGCTGGGGAATCACTGCCTCAGCTGACACCTTGGGGAAAAGGTAAGCCCTCATCTTCTCACTTGGAAGATAGGGCCCAGAGGTATTATTCTGGAAGCCCTTTACCCAGGTACGAAGCTTCTCCCTTGCTACGTCCCTTGACTCCGCCGTCTTAGGGGAATCAAAAGCCTCAGTAATCAGGTTTGTGCACACGGTACATACCTGCGGGTCCCAATACCGGAGATCACCTTTGGAGACTGCGCATGCTACGTGCCTCCTACACAAGTCATGTCCGCAGAAGTTCTTGCTGCGGACGTTGCAGAAAACGCTTCCACACTTCGGATGGTCCTCCTGTAAAGAGAAGAAAATCCATGAGTATCAAGTGAACTACGTATCACTGGATATACATAGGTTAGAATAACTAAACTAGAAAGGAAAGACACACTTGTATTTCCCGCACAGTCAATTGCTGCAACCTTCCAGATAATAAAATCGTATGGTTAATCTATTCTAGAGCGACCAATAAATAATTTCCACAGGAAACAGGTGTAGCTCACACCCAAATAAGTGATTTTAAAAAGCTGGATAGTAGATAAGAAAGAACTCACTTTCTTTATCTGTATGGTCACACCAAAGGGCTATGCAAGACAACACAAAAGTGTTAGAAAAAAAACTTAGTGTTGTAACATATACTATACTATAGTTTTCTCCCTACAGTATATACTATACTGAAAAATACTGGCTACAGTATAGAAGGTAATGTGCCGGCCGGCAAACACCTTAACTAGTTCCAAAGTATACTACTTATAGACTATAAGGTGGAAGAACGCTGGTTCAAATGCGTGTGCCGGCCGGCAGTGACTGCCGGTCAGCAACTACACAAGATAGAATGGTGTGATATTATAGCCGGCCGGCAAAGGTATACAACCAATGCCGGCCGGCAGCAAAAGAACCTGAGAACTCCGACTGCCCGGCTGCCGGCCACTTAGGCCGGCAGCCGGGCTAGGGAACAAACACTAGAAGAAAAACAGAATGGATGCCGGGATTAGAGACTACTGCCTCATAGCCCGGCAACCCGAAAGAGTGCACATAAGGAAGGGGAGAATATAACTTCAGGCTTCCAAACCAATGCCATGTGGCTCTACAAACAAACATGGATGAGAGACCAAGGGAGGTCCGGGCAGCACTCAAAGCAGAAGACCCTTGCCGGCCGGCACGCACTGCCGGCCGGCAAGGGACTGAGTCAACCCCACATCCTAACCTATGCTAGGTACAGATGTAGAATGACGGACATGGATGCAATGGCTAGGCCATCACAAAGGAAAGAGGGGGAAAGGGGGAAGAGGGTCCTGCCAACCTTGGTCTAATAATGAATCACCCGCAGCCAAAAAAACTCATCTTAGCCTAGGGGAGATCCGAGGAGGGAGGCCAGCAATACTTGCCAACTCCCTCGGAACAAAAGAAAGGAAGGCGTTGTTATTCACAGAAAAAGAGGATCTCATCCTCCACATCGAGAACAACAACACAGGACTAGTCTGCTAGAACACAAAAAGAAGGAATCATCTCGTACAGAAACCTTCGAAAGTGAACTAAGGAGGCTAAACATCCTATGTCTGCTGTCATTCTAGCCAGGGAATCTCAACCACAAGCTAGACATAAACAGACCCAGACTAAGAACTCTGATGTCCTGCCCCTTCCTGAAGCCACACTTACTGGAAACAGGAAAGAACAGAAACACCCTAATATAGTTGTATCTAAAGTCAATTCAGATAAACCATTAGGGTTAAGCCCAAGGCTTAAGCAGAGGGAAAGGAATTGCACACATTCACCGAAGAGAAGAGAGCAACCGGGGAGTGTGAGAAAGTATACTATTGCCCCATAGACAACTAGCCTAGGCGTGAAGAGAATCGATTACCTAACTCACCGAAACTCACTCGTATACTATCTTGGAAGAAAATCAACATAATCTTAATTGTATAAAAATGCCTAAAGCTTCAATAAAATTTTAAAACACTCGGAAATCTGAATATCATGCAGGAAAGTACTAGGGCCAAACAACTAGGCTACAAGGTCTAGCGTAGGCCAAAATCGGCAAATCTTTCGCCAAAACAGAAATACTAAAAGCATCATATAAAGAAATTCTATGTAACGCTGAATGGCTA
>NC_090753.1:18462193-18472193 GCF_036898095.1 Palaemon carinicauda
GGTGTACTGTCAGGATCTGCTCTGCGAATAAAATATGTGATTTTCGCTCTGAGTTGATTCAGAGATAAATTTGAGCCTGATGTTTCTCCCCTGAATAGTTGACCACCCTTGAAGTCTGAAGTTCTACGAAGATAGACCTTTAGGCATTCTACTGGACATAGAGATGCATCTTCTTTCAGAGGGCAGATTCTCCAGGGACCCCACCTGTTGGTGGGTAACTCATTCTTGGCGAGAAACGTAGGATCCGGAAACAGGTTCAGTTCTCCCCCATCCAGGAACTGAACACGACCTCCCTCTCTCGAGAGGGCTACAATCTCACTAACCCTGGCCCCGGACGCGAGTGCAAAGAGGAAAATAACTTCTTGGGTCAAATCCTTTAACGCACACTCCTCATTGCTCAAAAGAGAAGCGAAATGAAGAACTTTGTCTAAAGACCATGAAATGGGCTTTAGAGGTGCTGAAGGTCTGAGCCTAGCGCAGGCTTTCGGAACTTTATTAAAGATCTCGTTAGCGAGGTCGACCTGGAAGGCATATAGAATGGGTCTTGTCAAAGCAGACTTACACGCCGAAATCGTGTTAGCTGCCAACCCTTGACCATGGAGGTGGATGAAGAAAGATAAGAAGAAGTCTGTCGAGATCTCCTGCGGATTCTTCGCCTTGACAAAGGCCACCCATTTTCTCCAAGATAACTCATATTGCCTTCTAGTAGATTTGCACTTATATTCCTCTAGGAAGTCTATGCTGGCTTTCGAAATCCCGAAACGTTTTCTCACCGCTAGGGAGAGAAAATCATGAGCTGCAGGGTCCGGGTTTTCTGTAATGAAGTGCAGGACAGTCGATTTCTGGACTCGCTGGGTCAGAACTGGATCTGGTAGCGGTAGAAACTTCAACCGTAGTTCCAATGCCACGGGGAACCACACGCTGTTCGGCCACTTGTGGGCCACTATTGCCGCTACCCTCTTGAAGGATCTCAGTTTGTTGAGGACCCTCAACAGAAGGTTGTGAGGAGGGAACAGATAAATCCTGGACCTTCTGTTCCAGTCGAGGGACATCGCGTCCACTGCTTCCGCTAAGGGGTCCTCGTACGGGGACACGTACAGGGGCAACTTCTTGTTGTCTTTTGTCGCAAAGAGGTCTATCTGCAGTTCTGGGACTTGACTCAGAATGAAGGAGAATGATCCTGCGTCTAAGGACCATTCCGACTCTATCGGTGTGAACCTGGACAGGGCGTCCGCTGTCACATTGCGGACTCCTTGAAGGTGAACTGCCGACAGGTACCACTTCTTCTTTTCCGCCAATCGGAAGATGGCCAACATCACCAGGTTGAGAGGTGGTGACCTCGATCCTTGTCGATTCAAGCATCTTACAACTACCTCGCTGTCCATCACCAACCTTATGTGGATCGAGTGACGCGGGGAGACTTTCTTTAAGGTAAGGAGCACTGCCATAGCTTCTAGAAAGTTTATGTGAAAGGTCTTGAATAGCTTGGACCAAGTCCCCTGGACTTTTTTCCGATGAGAGTGACCTCCCCATCCCTCCTTCGAGGCGTCTGAGTGAATTGTCACCGACGGGGGAGGTGGTTGAAGAAGAACCGACTTCTTCAGATGTCTGGCTTGGGACCAAGGCCTGAGAAGAGTACGTAGCCGAAGCGGAACTGGTCTTCTCAGATCTCTTCGCGCGTTTGATGCATAACTTCTCCAAACTCCGGTTGCATCCTTTAGCTGTGCTCTTAGCACCGGGTCTGTCACCGAAGCAAACTGGAGAGAACCCAGTAATCTCTCCTGTTCGTGTCTTGATATCCTTTCGGAAACTAGAAGTCTCTTGACAGAACCCGCTATCTCCTTCCTTTTCTTCGCCGGGATGGAGAAACGGTGTGACATTAGGTCCCAGTGGATTCCCAGCCACTGGAACTTTTGAGATGGAGAAAGTCGAGACTTTTTTCTGTTGATCTTGAAGCCTAGATACTCTAGGAACTGGATCACTTGACTGGAAGCTTGCAAGCATTCTGTCTTGGATGCTGCCCACACCAGCCAGTCGTCCAGGTAGGCTACTACCTGAATTCCCTTTAGGCGTAATTGTTTGAGAGCTACGCTCGCAAGCTTCGTGAAGATCCTTGGGGCTATATTTAGCCCGAATGGCATGGCTTTGAAGGCGTATAGTCTTCATTGTAGCTTGAACCCAAGGTAGGGGGAGAGTCGACGGTTGATTGGAACGTGCCAATAGGCGTCTGACAAGTCTATGGAGACGGTATATGCCCTCTTGGGCAGTAAGGTCCTTATGTGTTGCAGTGTTAGCATCTTGAACTTGCAGTTCACTATGAACTAGTTGAGTGGCGACAAGTCCAGAATGACTCTGAGTTTTTCCGAGTCTTTCTTGGGAACACAAAACAGCCTCCTTTAGAGTTTGATGGACTTCACCCTTCGGATCACTTTTTTCTCCAACAGTTCTTGGATATACTCCTCCAGAACGGGGGTGGAGTGTTGGAAAAACCGAGGGCACGGGGGTGGAGTGCTGTACCAGCTCCAGCCCAGTCCGTTCTTGAGTAGGCTGTGGGCCCAGGGATCGAAGGTCCACCGATCCCGAAAATTCTCAAGTCTCCCTCCTAGAGGCATCATCTCACTTGGACTGCCGTCCTGAGGTCTTGCCTCCCTGACCGCGTCCACCCCTGAATCCCCTTCCCTTTGAGGGGCGCCTAGACGAGCCTCTGGCTGCTCCTCTAGGCTTTGCTCGTAAGGAAGTTGACTGCCCTTCGAACGTTGGGTTGAATGCCGTGGACTGTGTCGACACGGCCTGGGGTACCCACTGGAATGTGGTCGGGGTTTGTGCCACCATCTGGGGCACTGAAGGCAATGGCAATTGGAGTTGCTGTTGCTGTCTAAGTGGCTTGGCTGGCCGAGATGGTAGCCTAGTCCTCATAGTCTTCCTCTTTGGTTGAGGACCCTCATCCGGGGAAGACTTTCTTTTGATAGCCAGGCCCCACTTCTCGAGAAGGTTTCTATTCTCCGTGGCGGCCTTATCAACAACTTCTTTGACCAGTTCGCTAGGGAAAAGGTCTTTGCCCCAAATGCTGGAGGACATTAGCTTCCTTGGCTCGTGCCTTAACGTAGCCGAGGTGAACACGAACTCCCTACAAGCTCTCCTCGCCCTGACGAAGCTATAAAGATCCTTCGTCACTGTGGCCAGATGAGTCTTGGCCACTACCATGAACATTTCATGGACCTTGGGGTCGCTTGCCATCGTCTCAAGAGTGGTCTGAAGAGACATTGAGGCAGCCAGTCTTTCTTTTGTCTCGAGCTCTCTCCGCAAAAGAAAGTCAGACAGCTTAGGGAGGTCCTCACCGAACTGACGTCCGGCACTATCAGCCTCCAACTTCCCGACTGAGAAGGTAAGATGGACGTCCTTCCAGTCCTTGTGGTCCATAGGCAGGGCCAGCGACAAGGGTTTACACTCCTCCAGGGAGGGGCAAGGCTTGCCGGCCTCGACTGCTTTTAATACAGCCGCAAACCCTTTCTGTAAAAAGGGGAAGGCTCTAGCAGGAGAGGACACAAAGGAAGGGAGCTTCTTACTCAATGCAGCTACCTTTGAGATCGTGAAGCCCCTCTCTTTCATCGAAGATGAAAGCAAAGCTTGAGCCTTAGCATGGTCCATCATTATGACCTCCTTCGGCTCTATCTCCTCCTTTGAAGCTGGTTCCTTCCTCAACCGGACATAACAGTCCGGGTATGACCCCTTGCTGGGCCAGAATTCCACCTCCTCTAGGGGAACTGAACCCAACTTATCCGACATGACGATCTTTCCAGTCGTCATCGGCATGTGCTCAGCATACCTCTACGGGTTAGCATCTGAGCACAAGGGAAGGTCTTTCACATTGAGCCTTTTCTGGGGCCCATGTGATGCTGCAAGCCTCTGCATCTGCAGTTCCATTGCAGCCGCCTTCTCCTGATTCTCCTTCTGCATTTGTTGGATCATTCCAACAATGGAGGAGAGGGCCTGTCCCAGCTCTACTGGGAGAGCGGACGATGTTGAGGGAATAGGTTCAGGGATCTGAACCGGAGTAGCCGACACCTCGTCGACCTCTTCCTCTACAACGTCTGGGGCTTGAACTTCATCCTGGGCTCCTGCCAGGAGGTCTTCCTCCAGACGCTCGGACACATCAGACATCCTGTCGTCCAACTGGATGTCTTGCAAAGCGACCCCAACTTCAGCATCCACCTGGATCTGAACTTGGGGGATCTCCTCTTGAGGCTGGGGAATCACTGCATCAGGTGATGCCCTAGGGAAAAGGTAAGCCCTCATCTTCTCACTTGGAAGATAAGGTCCAGAGGTGTTCTTCTGGAAGCCCCTTACCAAGGTACGAAGCTTCTCCCTTGCTATATCCCTTGATTCCGCTGTCCTAGGGGAATCAAAGGCCTCAGTAATCAGGTTAGTGCACACGGTACATACCTGAGGGTCCCAATACTGGAGATCACCCTTGGAGACAGCGCATGCTGCGTGCCTCCTACAAAACTCATGTCCGCAGAGGTTCTTACTGCGGACGTTGCAGAAAACACTTCCGCACTTTGGATGGTCCTCCTGTAAAGAGAAGAAATTTCCATGAGTATCAAGTGAACTACGTATCACTGGATATGCACAGTTTAGCATAACAAATCAGAAAGGAAAGACACACACTTGTGTTTCCTTCACAACCAATTGTTGCAGCCTTCCAGATAATAAAATCGTATGGTTAATCTGTCCTAGAGTAACCAATGAAAGTTTCCAGAGGAAACAGGTGTAGCTAACACCTAAGGTATGATTTTAAAATACCGGATAATAGACAAGAAATAACTCACTTTCTTATCTGTAAGGCAACACCAAAGGGCTGTGCAAGACAACACAAAAGTGTTAGAACTATACTATAGTTTTCTTCCTACAGTATATGTTATACTGAAGAATACTGGTACAGTATAGAAGGTAAGTGCCGGCCGGCACACACCATAACTAGCTTTAAAGTATACTACTTAACAGCTATAAGGCGGCAGAACGCTGGTTCAAATGCATGTGCCGGCCGGCAGTAACTGCCGGCCGGCAACAGCCAATGTCAGCCGGCAATGACTGCCGGCCGGCAACTACACAAGGTAGTACCCGGCTGCCGGCCACTGCTCCTAGCGACCGGCAGACAAGGGCTTGACAATAGCCGGCCGGCAAAGGTAAACAACCGATGCCGGCCAGCAGCAAAAGAACCAGAGGACTACGACTGCCCGGCTGCCGGCCTATGAGGCCGGCAGCCGGGTCGGGTACAGCACTAGAAGAAAACAGAATGGATGCCGGGATAAGAGCGTAAACTACCTCCAAGCCCGGCAATCCGAAAGAGTGCATATAAGGAAGGGGAGAATCTAATTCAGGCTTCCTGACCAATGCCGTCTGGCTCTACAGGCAGACATGGATGAGGGACCAAGGGAGGTCCGGGCAGCACTCAGAGCAGAAGACCCTTACCGGCCGGCATAATCTGCCGGCCGGCAAGAGACTGAGTCAATTCCACATCCTAACCTATCCTAGGTCCAGATGTAGAAAGACGTACAGTACTGTAATGGCTAGGCCATTACGGAGATAGAGGGGGAAGGGACAAAAGAGGGTCCTACCAACCTTGCTTTAGTGAAGAATCACCCGCAGCCAAGAAAACTCATCTTAGCCTAAGGGAGATTCAAGGAGGGAGGCCAGCAATACTTGCCAACCCCCACTGAACTAAAGCAAGGAAGGTGTTGCTACTCCCAGGGAAAGGATCTTATCCTCCCACCGAGAACAGCAACAAGGACTAGTCTGTTAGATCACAAAAAAAAGGAATCATCTCGTACAGAAACCTTCGGCAGTGACCTAAGGAGGCTAAGCCTCCTATGTCTCTGTCAGGCCAGCGAGGGAGACTCTACCCCAATCCAGACAAACACAGACTCAGACTAAAAAACTTTGATGTTCTGTCCCTCTCTGAAGCCAGACTTACTGGAACAGGGAGGTACAGTAACACCCCAGTATAGTTATATCGAAAGTTAATTCAGATAAACCACTAGGGTTAAGCCCAAGGCTTAACAGAGGGAAAGGGATTGCATACCTTCTCCGAAGAAAAGAAAGCAACCGGGGAGTATGAGAAAGTATACTAAGGCTCCATAAGCAACTTAGCCTAGGCACCAAGAGAATCGATTACCTAAATCACCGAAACTCACTCGTATACTATCTTGGAAATAATCAACATAATCTTAAATGTATAAAAAACAGCCTAAAGCTTCAATAAAATTTTAAAACACTCGGAAATCCAAAATCATGCAGGAAAGTACTAGTACCAAACAACTAGGCTACATGGCCTAGCGTAGGCCACAGTTGGCTAATACTTCGCCAAAATAAATAATACTAAAAGCACGAGAAAGGAAATCCCATGTAACGCTAAATAGCTAAAATTTATTAAAGCAAAACAACCGGGAATGTCGCTCTGGCTAACTAAAACTCATACCTAGCGAGCGACAGCGTCCATGACGCCTCCGGTAGGCAACGGCTCTTGTAACAAAGATTATTACTATTAATCACTTTAAAATTTACCAAGAGCCTACATTTATACATAAAAGAAATGGTACTCAACTTATCAGAGGCAGACGAAGTTGGAGAAGCCATGAAAAGATGAATAAATCCAAGATTTGCGAGAAACACAGGAAAAAACACCGAGTTGTTAAGCTACGCAAAAAGGAATACAGATGGCGCCAGGATTGGCGCAATGCACGCTTACGAAACGGGAGAAGAGAGAGCCTTGGGAACGGCTCCCCTTTTTCTTTCTCGTTTTCATTTTCTTGCCAATTGACCCCTTCGATGTGTTATCTCTGTTTGGGGTGCCGATTGCCATGTGGCGTGTCAAGAATACGTCCTATGATATGTCGCGATATCCCTTTCATTAGGGATATTCGCTCCAGGAGTTAGAATTCTGGGTACCTTAAGGTAAATTCTCTGGGAATATCGACGTTGTTGTAATATACCCTAGGAAGCTACCCTATAGGAACTTCCATCAGGACGACATGACTTGAGCTCAGAAATATATATATATATATATATATATATATATATATATATATATATATATATATATATATATATATATATATATATATATATATATATATATATATATATATATATTTATATGTATGTATACATATATATATATATATATATATATATATATATATATATATATATATATATATATATATATATATATATATATATATGCGTAAAAATCACAGGAAAACGTGATGCTCAGATGCAGAAGAACCACAGGGAAAATGAAAATACGGAATATACACTTAAGTCCTGACTAGTTTCGTGATACTTCCTCAGAGGACTGATTTATTGAGAGAGGTTTCTTACAATTTATAGGGAAAGCAAAAGTACGAACATACATATAGAGGTTTAGAGAACAATGACACTCCCTTACCCGCTACCTGGGCTTGACTCAGGTGTTGAGTAGGAGGAGTCCGCAAGCTCGTTAGACACCTGCTAAAAAGGGTCATTTCTAGTGGCGGGTATATTCTTGTTTTCTTCTTATTTTACTTTCAGTACAGTTATTTATATGTCAATGCAGTAGCCTTATCTATATAAATACATAAGCAAAACATACACAAACATACAAATATATATACATATATATTTATACATATACACATACATATATATATATATATATATATATATATATATATATATATATATATATATATATATATATATACATATACATACATACATACAGATACAAATACATATACATATACATAAATACATACACATACACATACATATACATACACATACATACATACATATATATACACATACATATAGACATATATACATATATACACATACATACATATGCATATATACATTTATATGTATACAACATCAATATCATAAACATATAATCATGTATATATCAATACTTATATCTAGCATAACACTATATAGTGCCAATATACTTATGCATACTATATAAAATAATTGTTTCCTTTAATGAATGGTAGCTTAGGTCTAAATATTAATTTCACACCGACGTTAATTATTCACAATACATTCAATTCCACATTAAGTGGTTAATGTTTTTTTATATAGCTTACAAATCTCTTTACATATAAAGGCGTCGAGTTTATACATTCCATGACCAATATTCAAGTTGTTTTCAAAGGTTTCTTTTATGAAACTGGACTCTATGATGTTCCTTTCTACTAAGTTATTTGAATGAACCAATTTCTTTGCACCTGGCCAATTAATAGGGTGATTTTTATCTCTAAAGTGGGCAAAGAGTGCATTATTATCTTGAGCATACCTGACACTTTTCTTATGTTGTTCAATTCTCTTTTGTAGGGCTTTACCAGTTTGACCAATATAGTATTTTTCACAAGCATTGCATGGAATACGATATACACATCCCTGACATTACCAAGGGATGTGTATATCGTATTCCATGCAATGCTTGTGAAAAATACTATATTGGTCAAACTGGTAAAGCCCTAGAAAAGAGAATTGAACAACATAAGAAAAATAATTTGTGAAAAATATATAAAAATGAATGCAAAGTATTTACCTAAAACTATGTAAAAAAAAATTGTAAAAAATGTAAATGAAAATATTACAAGTTGTGAGGTAAAAGATAAAAAAGATGAAAGATTACAGGTTATGAGCTATATCTCGTAAAAACTCTAAGCCTTCTTCCTTATAATAGGAAATGCAAATAGATTTTATGCGATCATTAATGATGTATTTCTTGTTAGGCTTCGAAATGTCAATTCCTATCAATGCTTGTTCTATAAAAATTTCATTGGCTGCCTACTCATTTCGAATAACTTTTAGTAGCTTTGAAACTTTTGGATGGGTTACATTGAGTCTTCTTTTAAATGCTTGATGCCATCCTTCCAGGAATTTATTGGTCCTCGGTAAATTATCTTGAACTCTATTGTACACAGACCATACATCCACATCAAAAGGTTGTCTCCTTCAACGTCCTCTCTGCGTTATTCCTAACCAGGTACTTTCATAATACACTATAGAATTATTTAACAAGTCTTCAGTTTCAGCAATTATCGAACTAGTTAACTGGTCAAACATCTCATACACATCTGCAGGTGGAACCAAGGTAAGAGCTGATAACTGCTTAATGAAATGAGCATTGTTCGGTTCGAGATACCATTGCTGTAATCCACAAGACTGAATATTTCGCCTTAAACATTATCCAAAGTGAAAGAAACTTCCTCTTATGGATGTATTTGGAATTTTTTTTTTTTTTTTTTTTTTTTTTTTTTTTTTTTTTTTTTTTTAATGCAGATTATTGTCGCTCGCTCAAAGTCCACTATTATTGAATCGGGCTCGGGAATGCCTTTGTCGGTAAAAAATGTGAAGATTTCGTCATATGTTTTCTCATCTTTTTTACTTGTTATGCAATACACTAATGGCAGGGTTTTGGTCTCCAAAATAATTGCATGTATTGTATAGAGCTGTTTCCCGAGAGGAACAGAGTCAAAGGTGTCATCGGCAAACCATGTCAGTTTCCTCGATAATAATTATACAATTCTTCTCTGTCGAAAAAATGGTAACAGTTTCAGTTTCATAAAGACAAAAGTTTTCTCCACGCGTTGTTATGTTGAAATCTTCACTATCGTTAACATTACTTACACGTCTTACCATTCGTCCAAGAGTTTCTCTTTTTGGCAGGGAGCCACAAATGCTTAGAGGCAATTCATCAATGGTTTTATTAATTACGCTGTTAGTAACCTCTTCTGTCTGTTTGGCTCTTGTTTTCACATCATCCAAAGCTTGTGTGAGCACTATCTGGAGGATGTGAATGGTCTGAAGAACTTTCTGGCCGAATAGCATTCATTGTGATTATTCTTTCTTTACATAGTTTTCTTTTCTCGCATCTCCAGTATGTGGTATCATTAACTTTTTTTTTCAACAATGTAAGTATATCCATTTTAAAAGAGCTTCCGTCCAC
>NC_090753.1:18477193-18482193 GCF_036898095.1 Palaemon carinicauda
TGTTTGTGTAAAAATAAATAATCACTAAGTAACATTTGAATTCAAGAAGAGACAAAAGCTTGGAAAGGAACGCTACTTAAATGAATCAAACGGAAAACCAATTAAACGAAAAAGTTAATGCTACTTGAAGGTGATATGATGCTAAGCCTTTGGGCAAGAAAATAAATAAAACATAATATATAGATTATCAACTATTACTATTTACGGAAATAGCCCTAATCATTTTAATATATCTGGCTCAATTAAAGTAAAAAAAAAAAAGTTGATTACTCGGATACGTTTTGGTATTGCCAATTGTTCATTCTAAGAAAGTGCTTACGAAAATAAACTCTTTAATGAAATATTATTATTATTATTATTATTATTATTATTATTATTTTTATTATTATTATTATTATTGCTAGGTAAGCTACAACCCTAGCTTGAAGAGCAGGATGCTTTAAGCCCAAGGGCTCCAACAGGGCAAAGTATCCTAGTGAGGAAAGGAAACAATGAAATAGATAAACTCTATAAGAAAAATTTATAATATAAAGTCAAATATTTGAAAAATATTAACAAATGATAGCTGATATTTGACATATAAACTGTAAAATAACTTATGTAAGCATGCTCTACATATAAACATTTGCTGCGATTTCGAAAATTTTAAGTTCTACTGATTCCACTACCCGATTAGGAAGATCATTCCACAAATTATTCACAGCTTGAATAACACTTCTTGAGTACTGTTTAATATTGAGCCTCATGATGCAGAGGAACTGACTATTAGAATTAACTGAATACATAGTATTACTAACAGGATGGAAAAGTCCAGGAAGATTTGAATGTAAAGGATGGCCAGAATTATAAAAAATCTTATGCAATATGCATAATGAACTAATTGAAGGACCGTGCCATAGATGAATATCTACATCAGGAATAAGAAATTCAATAAACCGTAAGTTCCTGTCCAACAAATTAAGATGATCATCAGCAGATGAAGACCATACAGGAGAAAAATACTCGAATGAAGATTAAAGGAAAGAATCAAAACACTTCTTCAGAATAACTTTATCCCTTAAAACCTTGAAAGACTTCTTCAATAAGAAAATTTTTGTGCCATTAAAGAGCACACTGACCTAATGTGCTACTCAAAAGTTAATTTGATGTCGAGAATCATACATAAAATTCTAAGTCATACTTAGTTAAAGAAATATTATCTATGCTGAGGTCAGGAGGTTAAGAAGCCATGGCCCCTGACATACTTACAATCATACTTTGAGTTTTCTTAGATTCATCTTCATAGCCCATAATTTTCACGGTGCACTAAATTTCTCTTGATTTATATTACGGGATTCAACAACTATAGATCTACATTCAGCAAATGGAATTGATGCAAAGAGAGTAGCATCATCTTCATATATATATATATATATATATATATATATATATATATATATATATATATATATATATATATATATATGTGTGTGTGTGTGTGTGTGTGTACATACATATGCGTATATATATATATATATATATATATATATATATATATATATATATATATATATATATTTATATACATATACATATATATATGTGTGTGTGTACATACATATGCGTATATATATGTATATATATATATATATATATATATATATGTGTGTGTGTGTGTGTGTGTGTACATACATATGCGTATATATATGTATGTATATATATATATATATATATATATATATATATATATATATATATATATATATATACTGTATATATATATATATATATATATATATATATATATATATATATATATATATATATATATATATATATATCGGGATTATATTAAAACTATGTTTATAACAATAATAACTAATAATGTGAATATTACCGTGTTGCTTTAATAGTTTGGTGGCAGAATAAGGATTTTGGGCTTAAGTGTTTTATGGCGAACATAAAATGCTTTATTAATGATTCACGTATAAGATCTACACTAAACCCCAATCTAAGGGATGCCACTCTTTCATCCTTGAACAATTTTGTTTTTGGCCAAAATTTAAATTAGCCACCGCCAAAATCCCCTAAACAGATTTTCGCTTATAGCTTCACCAAAATTTGACATGGAGATTGGATTTCGGTGTCTTTTCCTATGGTTTAAGGGTCTGGAAGTCCATTAAAATACACCAGTAAGCTCTATCTCCTTTCTGGTGTCTTTTTTTCACCTTTTTCCATTCCTAGATAGATATATTTTGGCGTAATTGTGACAAACTCACGTAGCATTGCATGATGTGCTTATATTGAAATGAGTAGGACCTTAACAGAAACAATATGTTTTTGGTTATTAAAAGAAGCATACCATAGCAATTTCTCATTTCAGCTAATATCCTTAATAAACAGAAAGAACTAGCAAGAGAAGCACGGGTCCATATGTTGTCAGGTAATTTCTCATGGGTAAAAGCAATTTGAAACATTCTTCTAACTCATATTGGTGTTCAATTTTGAAATTAAGATGTTTCCAAAATTTTTGTTTTTCATTGCTTATTTTGGCAGCTATTTTGTAATAATGATCAGTTCCTCCGAATGTTTTAAGATGATACCTAATCAAATATATTTGGTGCCAAGTAAGTTGATTAAACACATTAAATAGGGCTAAAGCCATTATTTCATTCGTAAATGCAAGTTTTGGGCGGTCATTTCGAATAATTGCCGTATTATAGGTTCTTCATCACTCACTCAGTCATCAATAACTCAAAATATTCAAAAATAGTGTCATCCTATATTTTTTCTGTTGATGAAAAAGACATTCAATATACAGAGGTAAAACCAACATTTCATTCACCAATGTAAGTTCCAATAAACTTTTAAAGCCTACAAATTACATAAATTTTCTTTCAAACGTCAATCAGTATTGGAAATTATCATCACAATACCAAGGGAAGAAATACATTAGATAAACTGAAATATTGATTTTCTGCAGTGAATTTTTTATTGCACCTAAATGTGACATTTCACCACGATGTGTTTAGATTCCTTTATATTCATAATATTGCAACTAAGTAACAGTTCGTTCAAATGTGGTTATCATAATCATGCATATTCATCAAACTTTTTGTCTCCAGATAGGATCCCTGCAACATTGTGTACGTCAGTGTTCTCCTTTAAATTTTCTTCTTTTACATGTCACATTTCTGTCTATGTCACCTTGTCTCTGAAGCAAGTGCAAAACTGATTTTCACATGCTCCATGATAATTGTTCTTGATAAGTTCCATGACAGCTGCAGGGGCATATGTGTTGGTTGAAGGAATGGGGAACTATATGAGACCAATCAACTGCCAGCCAAACATTTCATTCTTCACATCAGGCATGGCCAGGATAGGTTTGTGTGCATGTCTCCAAGCCAGGGTTTGAACTAAGGGTGTCAACAAATGCTGTCGGAGGGCCTTTGGCGTTGGGGGCATCTTATTTCCAAGAGCTAGTTCTTTGGTGAAAAGAAACTACCGAGCAGGTGGAAGTGAATGTGTGCCTTTAGCATAACCAAGTGTCGCAAATCTGGCCAGTGCTGCTTTTGTTGAACTTGAAAGGTTTGCTTTTCTCCCGTTGAGCTGGAGGCCTTGGATAATATCTCCATCAAGACTTTCACGTAAAGTAAGAAAAGTATTCTAGCAGCTTTTCTTTCCGCGGCCATCAAACATCCCGGTGGTGTTACAACCCGTTATCTCATTCCAACCTAGAATGAATGCAGATTTTTCTGGGCCTAGATAGCTGTAGAGACCTGTGATGTCAAGCATCTTGTCGTGCTAGAACATGAAGACATTAGTCACCAAAGGTTTCTTGTATTATATTAACAACAATAAGACATGTGTCATAACTCTATAGATGCAGTACATAAGAGGGTATTGCCTGTAATGTGATGTGTGCAGAAATGGCGATGAACATTGCATGGGCCTCATCGAGATTCATATGTAGATGGACCACTTACTCTACACAGGTACCAACGTTTGTCCAAGTCACACTGCATCCTTTATCTTTTACGCATGAGACTATATATGACCGCATCAGGTCTTTGTAAGCTTGGATGAATTTCTCTGCTTAATATGAAGAAAGTTCTTGTTTTGATCTCTTATGACTTGAAAATTGTTTCAACCCAGTCATTGCAAAATTGGTTAATGAACTTACAGCATGGTAAGTTCCAGTTCCCCTTTGCCTATGGTACTTCTCGCCTCTTTCCGAAACTCCCTTGTGTATGGATCAGAGATGCAACGAATCTTATCATAATGGTTCAACTTTGCCTCAATTTTGTACATGAATATTCTGCTCAAATCGAAAATGGTTGGCAGCTTCAAGCTTTCAAGAATCAAGTGCAGGACTCCCATTCCGCCCATGACTATGCACTCATGTCAAGGTTCAAATGTGGTTGATTAACTTCATCAATGTCGACTAGTATGTCTCGATCTTCTCGACCTTTCATCGACAGATCCTACATGCAATCATCGTGAAAATCGTCTAAATCTAGTAAGTCGAGTCATTTGCACAGTTCCATCTTTCGAAGCTCGCGTATTTGGTACTGGGATCAATTGTGTTTGTCATCATGTGAATGGCATTCTGTGATTTAGCATTCAATTGTCGTCCTAATTCATTTTTAACGGTACATAAAAGCAGAGTGTCACCCTGGAACAAACTTCTAGGGTAGAGCAGAAACTCGTAGTGGCCAATTGACTCCTGCTCATCAGTGTTTCGGGATGATCTTGACACTATCAGGAATTGACCTAGAAGGTCCCGTCCATTCGACAGGTAGCTATGAGATTCATTCTCAAATTATGTCTTTTCCATAAGGTTTTGACTTACAGAAGGATGGGAGATTTTTTCTAGGTACCCGTTCCCACAAACCAATTACCTTTCAAGGCTATCTGTATCAAAGATCTTGTAAAGTGATTTGCCTTTGGCAGCATAATTTATGATTCAAGCTGTGAACTCATTTGTAATTGTTTAAATCCGTGATTTTCGGATTATTCAT
>NC_090753.1:18492193-18494693 GCF_036898095.1 Palaemon carinicauda
ACATAGAGGAACTTGTAGGTAGCATCTGCCACTGCCATTAGTACAATGCTGTGGAAGCCCTTGTAGTTGTAGTAGTAAGAGCCAGCATTTGGGTGGCTTCTTTATGGCGATGTGCTTTCCGTCCACAGCCTCCAGACAGTTGTGGTAATTCCATTTGGAGCTGAACCTGGCAGAAACTTGCTTCCACTTCTCTTCAGTTTTGGGGCAGCACAGCACTTAGTCCTTGTAGACCGCGATGATGGTTTTACACACCTCGGGTATGAACTTGCAGATGGTACTTGCTTCAACCCTGAACATGTACTGCAGACTTTGATAGGAATTTCTAGTGGCTAAAAAGGGGAGGGTGGCAGCCAGTTAAAGTCCAACTTGAAGCGGTTCCCTCATGAAGGTGGACTGCTTCTGGAGGCAAGTGGTTAACTTCTCAACAATCTTTTGGAACAGGTCAGCTGTGATTCTGAGGTAATTTTTGTAGCCCCTTTGATATCCCTTGTGGAGTTCAGTCAGTAGACTGTCATACTGTCCAAACTCATGCTTCTGGCTAACCATTCCCTGACCCACACTTTCCTTTGTGTCTTTCTTCTTTTCTTGCTCTTCTGCCTCTGCCAGCCTTTTCTGCTGCTCGTCAACAATGGCTAGAGCAGCTGCCAGTTATAGGAATCTTCTCCTCTTTGCAATGGTATCTCTGACAGTATGCATGATTGTCTCTTCCAAAGCCAATCCAAGAAAGACCAAGGGTTGGAGAGGCCCCGTTTTTATAGGGCGTGGGCAAGTCAGCACGGCACCATTCAAATTGCGGAAACTCGTTGTGCCAGTTCGTGTCAATATGAACACGAACGGGCACACATTCTTGAACTATTCATGAACTCGACGTGAACTCATCGTGAACTATGTGTGAACTAGCCGTGAACAGTGCGGGAGCCTTCCAGATCGTGCCCCAAAATGTTATGGCTTTCCACAACAAATTCGGGGCAAAAATTCGTGCAATTGTCAGGGTGCCCAGAGACTTCAGTTATGCTAGGTAAAGAGGAGAATCGGAGGTGTGGGGCATGCATTCGTGAACTATTCGGGAACTCGTTGTGAATGCATCGTGAACTATGCGTGAACTAGTCGTGAACAGTGTGGGAGCCTCCAAGTTCGTGCCCCAAAATTGCACGACTTGCCAGTTCGAAATCGTGGACAAAAGTCGTGCAAGTGTCAGCCTAGATTTAGAGTTCAAAGACGGAACATGCTGACTGATGTATAATGAATCAAGGGTAGTTAGTAAATAATTAGGGCTTGTTCCACTAATAACTGAAATTTTTTTTTTATTCACTAAGATGTTGCATATTGAAGCAAATTTCTTATATTGGATATTTCTTGATTACCCAGTCTCTGACCAGTACTAAAACTGTATCCCATAAGGTTACAATATTTGACCTGCAACAAAATACGGTAAGATCATACATAGATACCAGGACGTCCCAGGCTCTTGAATTTATAAATAATGTTGGATATCACGAAGGTCTGCAGTTTGTCCTTTTAGCCCAAATACATACATACATATATATATATATATATATATATATATATATATATATATATATATATATATATATATATATATATATATATATATATATATATATATATATATGATAAATTTTGCACATTTTTACGTGTTTTTCATATTCAAATAAGCCATATATATTTTGATATATTAATGTCTGGATTCTCTTAACGACCTCGGGATCAGAGTCCCAGGCGAAATCTCACAAAGACAAGAGCTTGGCTCCGGCCGGGAATCGAACCCTGGTCGGCAAGCTTATATAGACAGTGACTAACCCATTCGGCCGAATGGGTTAGTCACTGTCTATATAAGCTTGCCGACCAGGGTTCGATTCCCGGCCGGAGCCAAGCTCTTGTCTTTGTGAGATTTCGCCTGGGACTCTGATCCCGAGGTCGTTAAGAGAATCCAGACATTAATATATCAAAATATATATGGCTTATTTGAAATATATATATATATATATATATATATATATATATATATATATATATATATATATATATATATATCCTACCGCAAATACTGTAACATGCAAAGAATTTTTTATCCCTTTTAAACAATCAATCTTCACAAGCAGAAGTTTTCAGTATAAACAGGTCACATAGAAAATCAATTAGCAGAACAATCAGGGCCCGGTCAAGTTGAAACAAATGAAAAGGAGACCAAGACAGGGAACGACTTGATTGATTGGCTTAACGAACTAACGTCAAGGCGGGGATGGTCATAGATGCCAAGAGAGAGAGAGAGAGAGAGAGAGAGAGAGAGAGAGAGAGAGAGAGAGAGAGAGAGAGGGTTTTATTACGGTGCTGCCGGCTGCCAGAACTCATCCAACTTACAACGAATGTTTTTACGTTGAAAAGGTGCCGAAAATTTCTTTTAATGTTTTTATATGAAATCTAAATGTGGTTACTATTCTTAAAATATCATACTTTATTAATTCATTACTTTTCCCGT
>NC_090753.1:18504693-18507193 GCF_036898095.1 Palaemon carinicauda
ATTAAGATATATTTATGTATAATATATATATATATATATATATATATATATATATATATATATATATATATATATATATATATATGTATATATATGTATATATATATATATATATATATATATATATATATATATATATATATATACACACACATATATATATATATATATATATATATATGTATATTCATTTATTTATTTATTTATATATATATAGATGCACACAGACACACATGCACACATAAATATATATATTTACATTTATATATATATATATATATATATATATATATATATATATATATATATATACATCTATATATACATAGATTTATATATATATATATATATATGTATACGTATATATATATATATATATATATATATATATATATATATATATATATATATATATATATATATATGTGTGTGTGTGTGTGTGTGTGTGTGTGTGTGCATGTATTTTATGTATATGCACATGTGTCCATATAGCAGACATATTATTTTCAAATATTATAGACTCAATGATACTTTCACTTGAGCTCTGTGATCAGAATCCATGCATAGATTTCTCCGAGCTTGAATTGGATCATCTGTAATAAGAAAAGATAACTCCTAATGATAAGTCGAGGAAGCTCTGCTGACTACACGTTCAAGTTCAATTTAGTCAAAACAACTGAGGGTACTTCGAACCGTATTATCCATGTTGCGTAATATTGCTAATTTGTTGAGGTATTTAAAAAAAAAAAACAGGATCCTGATATTCAAAAACTGGTTAATTTTCCTTTAAAATCTATCTTAACAATCATATATCATTTTCCTTTTAGAATATCAAATTTCAGTCCACTTTATTTTTCTTTCAAGTTTATGTATTTTTAGGTAACTAATTAATATTATTATCACAGCACTGATCAACTTTTAATCTAGTTATTGAAGGGTTGGTTATTATTAACGTATTTTTTTTTTTCAACATTTATAAACTATTTTTGCTTGATTAACAGGGTTGTGCCATTTTAACATGACTATGTGTTTTTCTTAGGCAACGAAGACATAATATTATTACAACACAGATTTCATTGATGCTCCTTTGAATATTGTTAACAGAGATACTTAGATATTTCAAAAACCTATTCATCAGTTTTAGTTCCACGACGCTATATAAATTTTTGCTAATGCTTCCCTGTAACATCATGTTATAAGTAAAATATATAATTTTTGTTAATTTTCTATGAATACAGATATTATCTATTAGCAAGATATATTTGTCCCTAGTCCTAAGAAAGAGTTCTAAATTCAGATAATATATAAGTAACTTTGTTAGATTATTCAAGACTTTTGGTACAATATAACGACATCCATTTTTACTGATTATGATACCATATCAGAATTGATGGATTTATAGACCAATTGGTCATTTAATTTAATTTTTCATTTAATGGTATTAACGAAAAAAAATATCTTTAACTGATTACTGTACAACGACAGAATTGATTAATTTATCAGTTTTATATTTCCAATCTAAAACTGCTCAGTTCACTTAATGGCTTCACAAACGATAGCACAGTTTCACCTGATTAAGGTATCATAACAGAATTGATGATTTTTTTATATCCATTTACAACGGCTTTGTACCTTGAGTGGCTTTAAAAACAATAAAGTATCTTTGTCTGATTATGGTACCATACCTGAATTGATTAATATTCTATTTCCTTTCTAGACCACTTTCTTCACTTAATGGCTTCAAACACCTCAAACTTCTAACGTTGCATTTGTTCTTCGACTATTTTTAAAGGTCTAAAGGCCTCTCATGAATGAGAGAGTCAAGAGAAAGGGATATTGCCCTATTGAGCAGGATAATACAGTAGAGCCTGACCGTATATACTTATGATCAGCGCCCAAGCAATCTCTCAACCAAAGCAAGGACTAATGAGAGCCAGGCAATGGCTGCTGATGACTCAGCAGATAGACCTATAGGATCCCCCAACGCCCCAATCCTCAGCTCACATGGATGGTGAGGTTGCAGCGACCAACGACATTACCGTGTTTTAAAGGGATTCGAACCCCAGTCTAGTGCTCACAAGTCAAGGACGTTACCGCCTCGGCCACCACAAACCCTTCTTGCAAGAGGCACAAAAACTCTTCAAAATCTCACGGAAGCAAATAAATTAATTTCCATTATTTATTCAAATGAATGGAGCTCTCTCTCTCTCTCTCTCTCTCTCTCTCTCTCTCTCTCTCTCTCTCTCTCTCTCTCTCTCTCTCTCTCTCTCTCTCTGTATATATATATATATATATATATATATATATATGTATATATATGTATATATATACATAGATATATACTTATATATATATATATATATATATATATATATATATATATATATATATATACATACATACATATATATATATATATATATATATATATATATATATATATATATATATATATATACATACATACATACATACATATATATATATATATATATATATA
>NC_090753.1:18512193-18517193 GCF_036898095.1 Palaemon carinicauda
AAAATAGCACTTCAAAAGAAAAAAAAATTAAATTTACAAAAGAAGCCTTATTAACTAAACCATATGCTAATTTTACATAAAAACATGATGCAGTAACAAGGCTGAAGTGAACAAAAGGAAAAATTACGTTAAAACATAATACCTTCCTCCCGGACAAAAAAAAAAAAAAAAAGAAATGTAAACAAAAAATCTTTTTTTTTATATACAAATGGAATTGCACCTGTAATGTAAGAACAATAAGTATAGAACAATAAACCTAAAGCCAAACAGAAAGTACCCCTTAAGAATACAAGCCAAAAGCCTCATATAGCTTACCATAATTTTAAAGATCCAATATTATCGTACTTCGTCAAAAAAATTCTCCAATTCAATGGAAACAAACCTACCTAGCTATACCTAAATAAACTTACATGCACACCCACAGACATACACCTTAAACTACAATACACCGGCATTACAGTCCAAAAAGTCATATATATTATTATACAATCAAGTCTTAATATATCTGGACAAATCAATAATTAATCTAGGGGAACCTTTAATGAACACTAGAGTGTATACCACTCGAAGAAACCTCCTAAACTTTGTCTACAAAGCTATCATTTAAACAGAACTACATCCTAACAGTTTTTTTTTTTATACAACCTCAATGGAGAAACGAGCAAGGTGGCATATGAGAAGGATCAGGGAAGCACACTAAATTCTAGAAAGGGTATCAGGAATTTTGTTGTCAGTCCCTTTAACATGTTTTATAACCAAATTGAATTCCTGCAGAAAAAGAGCGCAGTGCAAAATCATCTGGATTGCTCCCTTCATCCGCTCGATGAAAACCAGAGGATTGTGATCTGTGCATATCTCAACCGGGAAAGAAAAATATGTCACATACGGCTTGAAATAGTTAAGAGAGCGGACCAAAGAAAAAGCCTCCTTTTCTAAAGTGGAGTAACGTTTTTTTCCGCTGCCAGAAGCTTTTTACTATAGTAAGTCACAGGATGAACACCATCCTCCTTTCTCTGGAAAAGGACACCTCCAATGCCGAGGTCACTGGCATCTACTGCTATAATAAGTGGCTTCTGAAAATCAGGGGAATTCAAAATGGGGTTAGTAATTAATACTGATTTGAGTTTATTAATAGATTCTTCACACTAATCAGACCACCAAAACATTTTTCCTTTTTCTAATAAACTAGTAAGAGGCTGAGCAAGATCAGAGTAATTACGCACAAATCTGCAGTAATAACCTGTCATGCCCAGCACTCTTCTTACCTCTCTAACATTACTAGGCCTTTCCAAATTTATAATTGACTCGGGGTTAGCTTCTCTCGGAGCCACCTGACCTAAACCAACCTTGTGACCCAAATAACAAACCTTGGCCTGGCCCAATTCCCACTTAGCCAAATTAACAACTAACCCTGCAGACCTCAGGACTTCAAAAATCTTACGTAACCTTTATATGTGGGTATCCCAGTCATTACTATATACTACCAAGTCATCAATATAAATTTCCACTCCTTCTAAACCACAAATTACACTATTAATGAGCCTTTGAAAAGTGCATGCAGCATTTTTCAATCCAAAGCTCAAAACTTTACACTCATCTAGGCCAAACGAGCTCGGTCGGACATTAGAACCTGCCAATAACCCTTTAAAAGGTCCAGATTAGTAATAAATTTAACAGAAACCATCCGATCCAGACAATCATCAATACGAGGGAGAGGAAAAGGATATTTTTTTTGCATAGGTGTTCACTTAACGGTAGTCCACACACATGGGAAACTTACCATCTGTTTTTTTTACTAATACAATAGGAGAACTCCAGGGACTTACAGATAAGGTTACGTTTCAACATATACTCTATCTCCTTACTGATCAAATCCAATTTTACTGGGTTCAGCCGGTAAGGACTCACCTACATTAACGTCATGACTTAAAATATTTGTCCTTAAAATATTTGTCCATAAAATATTTACCCCAGACATAGGCTCGAACACTATCGCTAATGGATCGCCTTGCTTACCAACGATTAACATGAAATATTCGACATTTATGGCTTGAAGCGGGAGCTTCAATTTCATAGTTAACCTCTATCATTTTCCTCAAAAACCATCCAAGGGCCCTTTTATCTTGGTTCGAGAAAGCTATCGGGGTCCATACTAAGCATAAAAACCAACTCCCCAGGTTCAAATAAACGTAACCTTATCTTTTTGTCAAAGTTGTTCTTCATTACTGACTGGGGCCGTTCCAAATTATCCCTCTCAAACCTCCAGGGAGTAACCATTCTTCCCTTTAAGTCTTCCACAAACCTTTTAATATTTATTTCCTCCTTCTGGTTGGATTTGAGCATCTAAAAACAATTTCCAATGGTCCACAAACCTTGTGCCCAAATATCCACTCGAAAGGAGCTACACCAGCGGAAGAGTTAGAGTGTTCCTGATAGCAAAGAGGGCAAAGGTAGGGCTTTGTCCCAGTCACTATCATGATCAAAACAATGTTTCTTCAGGTCAGACTTGAGGGTTTGGTGGAACCTTTCCACCACCCCTTAACTCTCTGGGTGATAAGGTACGCTGGTAACGTGCCGAATAGCCAGTTAATCACACTTACTCCTAAATACATTACTCGAGAAATTCTTCCCGCAGTCGGTCTGAATTCCACGAGGGAGACCATACCTGGAAAAGATATCCTTTATTTTTTCAAAGACAACTTTGGAAGTAATACACCTCATAGGTATAGCTTCAGGAAAGCGAGAGGCTCTATCTATGATAGTTAATAAATATACTTAACCTGTTTTAGTTTTGTGTAAGGGACCTACCACATGAAATACTAACTCAAAAAAAGGAACACCTATAGCAGGTATGGGATGCAACGGGGCTTTAGTGATCCCCGGATTTGGTTAACCCCTAACCTGCCAGATCTTACACTCTGATAAACTGCTTCACACTTAATATAATTCCAGGCCACCAAAAATACCTAGCCAGACTATGAAAAGTTTTTAACACGCCCAAATGACCTGAAAGAAAAACTTAGTAGGAGCTAACTCCAAAACAGAATTTCTGTATTGAAAAGGTACCACAATCTGTTCCACGCGATCAGTTTTATTCAAATTATCAGATGCGGGACTACTAAACTTATATAATAAGCTCTTTACAACTCCAAACTTAGGTTTAGTCACATCCTAAACATCACCCAAATCAAAATTAAATTCATCCCTTTGAGCTTTGATAAAAGCATCTCCGTCCCAATCAAGTTTCTTATTAACTACATCACAACAACTACTCTACTGGCACGGGCCTTAAAACATCTAACTCTGCACTACTTGACATTAAGTCATCATCGGTCTCCACATCAAAAAAATGATAAGCTTTTGCTGCGGACCGAGTCGTTATAGCCATGGAATTAGCATTTACTGATAATATAGGTAACATCTCCCGTCCTTCACTATCCAGCATATCATTTCTCAGGATACCATCAATACCTGGGATAGGTAGACTATCCACCACAGGCAACTCAGTGACAATATCATATCTTGGAAAAGGCATGTGGACTTTAACTAATGGAGCGGACACAACTGAATCCGGAAAACCTCCTAACAATACAAAATTTCCAGTATATTTCTCAAAACCATTCAGAGCCTTCTTCATGACTAACGACCGGGCAGAACCAGTGTCCCTAAAAACTTGACCTGGACAACACGAGAGTCAAAAACAAACTTTCCAGTACACACCTATTTGTCATACTTGAGTCACGATAAGGGATTAGGAACCTTAGGCTTACTACTATCTACTAAACTACTCCTATTTACTACAGGTCTATCTAGAGGACTACTGCTACCAACTTCTGACTTATCATTAACCAAGACTACAGGACTTTGATTTTTGCGTTGTAAGTACATCCTACGAGCATTACACTGGTTTTGGAAATGCCGTGGTTGTTGCACCAAAAACAGCTTCCTTTACGGCCGTAGCTTCTATATTCATTATACCTGTTATTTCCCCCACCTGGGAAGTCTCTATTAGCAAAAACTTTAGGAGGAGGAGGATCTCCTTGGACTCTACCCATATCCCTATCACCTGAAACAGAATTAGAATTAATATTACCATTCTTAGGAATATGGGGAGTCGATGAGGAGGTTTCCACTCTGCTACCACTATTAGGGGAGCAAGATGCTTGATTATTTAAAGTGTTATTCGAAAAAGTACCGTTACCTGAACGGTGAGTCAATACAAATTCATCCGCTAACTGAGCGGCACTACTAAACTTCACACTTTTTACCTCCTCGAGGTGAACTCTCAACTCCCTGCTACAGGCGTTCTTAAACTACTCAATGAGCAACAGATCACGTAATGCAGTGAAAGGGACTATCTGACGGCTTTTTGGCCAGTCGTTGAACTGTTCCTCTTTGACGGGCGCAAACTCCACGAAAGACTGCGTAGGGTGTTTCAAATAGTTACGAAACCAGAGGCGGTAGGCTTCACGGGCCAAGACGTAAGACTTTATAATTAAGGCTATCTCATTCTGGTAATTCTGAGGTACTCCCTCCTCCTAGGAATGATACACCCACATTGCCTACATTGTATTAATACAGTCCACATTTCTGCGTGCCAAGACAATCGGGAGGCCACACGCTCAAATGCCTTGAAGAACTCAGGGACATTTTTTTCGTCAAACACTGTCACCAATTTTAGTGCAGCACCTATATTAAACCGATCTTGGAAGGTATTTTTAGGGGATCTTATCAAATTGGCCCCCTACAACCTAGCCATCTCTATAATTAATTTCCCCATCTCCACTTCATGACAACTTACCCGCTCGTTCTCCCCAAACTCCATTTTTTGCAACTCTGTGCTTTTGCAAACAAGGTTGCATTTTTTCTCCTCCATGGAATCAACCAACGCATTAACAGGGGCCAGAGATTTTACAGGTACGGAATCAGGGGGAACCAAGAACGGATTAGAGGACACATTACCCGGACCATGGGGAAAATTTGCTGGACCATCGTAAATG
>NC_090753.1:18529693-18537027 GCF_036898095.1 Palaemon carinicauda
ATTTTTTGAGTTTTTTTTTTCAATATAACTAAACAAAAGTTTTATTTCTTGAAATAAATTAAGACTTCATTACTGATACTTTTAAGAGATTAATGAAACTTAATTCCTTAAATATGTTTCCTAAATTTTCATCAAGAATAATGATGGTGCTTTGGCACTTACAACAAATGTAGCTTCCTCGAAAAGTTAACAGAGTCATTTTGGTTACGTTCGTCATAGACATGAAGGAAAACACTATATATTTAAATATTTCAAAAGGAGTCGCCTCCAATAATATCTCTCTCTCTCTCTCTCTCTCTCTCTCTCTCTCTCTCTCTCTCTCTCTCTCTCTCTCTCTCTCTCTTTCTCTCTCTCTCTCTCTCTCTCTCTCTCTCTCTCTCTCTCTCTCTAGGTTGTGAATATATTTTTTATATATATGCATCGTTTGGAATGATACTTTGAAAGCACTCTAGCAGCTTGGGCAAAACTTGAGGAATATTCTCCTAGTATTTCTCCTTCATGAGATCCCCACCATGTTGGAAATGGAAATCGCGGTATATTATAAAGGATATTGGAAAATGCTCATATTCTTTTTAATATTTATTTATTGCAATTATTCATTTTTGAATGACATTGTCATAACAGTGATTTTCATTTTATATTTTTGGTTGAACTGAAACTTACTTGATCCGTGACTTTGAACATAAAAATTTATGTAATAAAAAGTAATTTATTTTTATGATCCACTTTCACAAATGATGAATATATAACAGAACAAGAGATTGATTAAAGTTTTGTATCGCATGTGTATCACACACGCTCGTACACTGTAACTGTAAGAGTAGCGTCATACGGGTTACCATATACTGAGTTGATGGGTGCCATTTTGTTTCCTGGTTGAAGGCTACCAGCCAACCAGTCTCTCAGTGACCAGTGGCCGATAACACAAATTCTTATTTCCACAGTCTTTCATTCTGTTGTACATATAATAGTAACGTCATAGTGCAAAATGCTGTGCTGTTCTGCTTAAGAGTGTAATGATTGGGAAGAGAAACCTTCTAAAGCCTTTAGGCTTTCAAGTAATCCTGAATTTTCCTAAGAATACTTTCCTTCAGATCCCCCCCCCCCCTCTCTCTCTCTCTCTCTCTCTCTCTCTCTCTCTCTCTCTCTTGCTTTCAACGGTCTTCTCGCAGTCTTCTTTTTGTCAAAATTACTTTTCATTTCATCAAGGATTAAATTTATGAGCAAATATTTAAACAAAATAATAACACACACACTCTCTCTCTCTCTCTCTCTCTCTCTCTCTCTCTCTCTCTCTCTCTCTCTCTCTCTCTCTCTCTCTCTCTCTCTCTCTCTCTTGTAATCAAAAGTCTTCATTCAGTCTTTTATTTCTTAAAATTACTTTTAGTTTCATCAACCTGTTGCAAATATAAGAGCGAATATTTAGGTCGAGTGATCTCTCTCTCTCTCTCTCTCTCTCTCTCTCTCTCTCTCTCTCTCTCTCTCTCTCTCTCTCTCTCTCTCACACACAGGCTATACTCATAGAAATAACAAAATAGGCAAATATAGTAATCATCATAATACTAGAGGTAATAGATATGGCTGCCGTAACTGCGGTGAATTCAATCACCAACAATCGAACTGCAGATTTGATCATAAACTAAGATGTAACAAATGTTATGAATTTGGTCATAAAAGTAGATTATGTGAACAAAACCCCAACTACTAGGATCTTGGCCAGGAAGATGGTGCCGACAGGAAGACTTCTCCTAGATTCAGTGATATGTTAACGGTAATCCATATTAATGCCCAATCCTTGTTGAGTCATAAACTTGAAATAGAATTTATGTTAAACGAACAAAACATTGATAATCTATTTGTTAGCGAAACATGTTTATACACTAATATAAGTGACGCATTTATAAATATTCCCCTGTACGATGTCTACCGTCAGGATCAAGGTCGGGGTGGAGGGGTATGTATATTTGCCAGAAACTATTTCGATTCAATATCGCAAGTTTCTTTCTGTTATTATAGGATGGGTATATCGCCATCCCAAAGCACCGGCAACCTCCGATATTTTAAAAGAAATTATTTTACGAAATAAGCATATATTTATCTATGGGGATTTCAATGATGATATGCTAAAGACCGAGAATAAAATGTCTAAACTAATTGAAAAAATTAATTTCGATCAGATAGTAAACAAACCTACTAGAGTTACTCCTACATTAGCGTCTTTAATTGATCTCGTAATAACAAATGCTAAACATATGATAACAAATATGGATATTATACCAAGCTTGGTGGCAGAACACGAGACAATCTTAACTCATCTGAATATTCGTAAGCCAAAAAGGAAACCAATTATAAAACTTTTAGATGTTTGCAAAATTATTTTCCAGACTTTCTTTGCGATCTCCTCATAAATAAGGTAAATATATTAAATGGTATTTTAAATACTGACAATGTAAACAACCAAGTTGGAACTTTAAACAACGTCTTTATATCGTGTCTAAACATTTGTGCTCCAGTTGTAACGAAAGAAATCATTCGTCCCCCTGCGCCCTGGATAACAGATATAATAAAGCGAGACATGAAGGAAAGACAAAGACTGAAAAGTGAGTTAAAATATCAAACTTTTAACATCTCTCTGAGAGAAAAACATAAAGACCTGAAGAAGAGAGTAAATTCAAAGTTAGCGGGATGCCGTAAACAGTATTACAAAAGTGATTATCAAAAAGCTAAAGGCAATGTTTCTGCTACTTGGAAAATAACCAAAAATATGCTATTTAATCGACAACAAACAGATAGAAGCTCTATGCTATTGCCGGCAGCAACTGATGTACACTCTAAGGCTGAAAAATTCAATGATTTTTTCGCTGAGATCGGGAAAAAAACTTTTGAAAAAACCCAAGAGGATATTAGGAAATGTAATATCTCTACTGAAACAGTACGTAATATTCCAGTTAGAGAATTAGATAGTTTTAAGCTTACTTCTGTTGATTGTAATACTGTCATCTTAATTATAAAAAAATCTTAAAAACACAAATGCTTTTGGATCTGACGAGATTAGCTTACGTTTCATTAGGGATGGGTTATACGTTATTGCATTTTACCTTACAGTTATAATTAACACATCCATAGTCACTAAACAGTGTCCGGAGTTGTGGAAAAATCGCCACGTAATTCCTGTTTTTAGGAGTGGTGATATGGAAGACGTCTCCAATTATCGTCCTATATCTCTGCTACCGGTATTGTCAAAAGTTCTGGAAAAAATAACTGCTATTCAATTAACTGATTTTCTAGAGACAAATGATCTAATCTCACAAAGCCAACACGGCCTCACACCAAAATTATCAACTGAAACCGCTCTATTAAAAGTATCAGATAAGATTTATAATAACATGGATAATAAGAAAGTCTCACTACTCCTTTTACTAGACCTTTCAAAAGCCTTCGACAGCGTAAATCATAATATATTATTTGATAAATGTACATCACCGAGTATAGATCCACTCTGGTTTATCAATTACCTACATAACAGATCCCAGTCAGTTAGAATGGGTCAAACTGTGTCTTCCCAAAAAACTGTAGTTTGGTGTACCCCAGGGCTCTATTCTTGGCCCAATACTCTTTGCAATTTATGTCAATGATCTGGTAAAATCACTACCCGGCTTTTTTGTCATTCAATATGCCGACGACACCCAGATCTTAATTGAAGGAAATGTAAATGAGATAGACGAACTAATTCATAGGGCAGAATACATACTAAACAAGGCCAAATACTACTTCTTAACTAATGCTTCTTAATGAGAAAAAAACACAATTCATTTTCATAGGTTCCCGACAATATATATCAGAAATTGAAGAAAATGTGCAAATAGATTTTAATGGAAATATGATTAAACCCATGAAAGCTGAAAAAAATCTAGGAGTTTATGTTGACAGATATATGACGTTTGAAACGCATATAGATGAAATTTATAAGAAAGTGATGGGTACTTTAATTTATTTAAATAGAGTAAAAGACTCATTTGATTCCTCTACGCGTAAAATAGTTCTTCAGTCGCTGGCTATGAGTATAATCAACTACTGTTTAAGAATTTGGGGAGTAACTGGCTCTACACAAATGAAAAGGGTTCAAAAACTTCAAAACCTTGCCGCCCGAGTGGCTGTTGGTAATGTAAAAAAAAAATTACCACATATCCCCTTACCTCAAAAAAATAGAATGGTTAATGATAAAAGACAAATATACCATAGATGTCTGTAATTTGGTATTCAAAACAATACGTAAAATAACTCCTGAATGGTTATACGATTTTCCAACAGTACATGCAGTTAATGGGCTTTCTACTCGGCAGCAGGAAAATCTGTATGTAGAAAGGGCGAAAGCAGAGATAGGCTCCCGCCATTTTAGTATTCGAGGCCCAGCATTATACAATAAAGTACCTGGCACAATCAAACAAAAATCCTCTCTCGCTGCTTTTAATGTACACTTAAAGAAACTAATTTTAAATGGTTCCGATTAATGTAAGAACGTTATGCTTAAGTGTCTTATTAAAAGTGCTTTTGAAGGCATTACTGTACTTTTATAGAAGTTGGAATTAGTTTTAGATAATACTTATGGATAAGATGGCTTTTATTTACAAATTAAGAATTCCTTATAACATAGTATGCTTATTTGATCACTCAGTGTTATTTTAGTACTTTTGTACATGACATGTTTTTAACAAAACTTATGTGGTCTATGACAATGTATTTCAATATTCGGGAAGAGTAATTTTTACTCACTATATTTTAAGTAAATACTTTCTAATTTTATGATATTCTTTTATTAATGATGAATTATTTTAATTACAAAGTTCTAGCCGATTTGTTGATTCCTAAAACAACTTTTGTATGTCTAAAATAACAAATATTTTAACTATTTGTAAGATGGTTTTACTAATTGTAGCTTTATATTTTATGAATACCTAATGTAAATATTGGAAATAAAGAATTATTATTATTATTATTATTATTATTATTATTACTACTACTACTACTACTCTCTCTCTCTCTCCTCTCTCTCTCTCTCTCTCTCTCTCTCTCTCTCTCTCTCTCTCTCTCTCTCTCCATCTTTATTTTAGTCACCGTCTTCTGCTAGCCTTTATTTTGTTAAAACATCTTTTCATTTCATGCAAATGAAAGTGCAAATACTTAGTTTTAATTCTCTCTCTCTCTCTCTCTCTCTCTCTCTCTCTCTCTCTCTCTCTCTCTCTTTTCAATGTTCTTCTATCAATTTTCGATTTACTAATTTTTTTTCCATTTCATCTACCTGGAGCAAATATAAAAGTGAATATTTAGGTCAAATGAGCACCCCCCCCCCTCTCTCTCTCTCTCTCTCTCTCTCTCTCTCTCTTGCAGTGCTCTTCTTTCAATTTTCGATTTGTTAAAATTTCTTTCGGTTTCATCTACCTGGAGCTAATATAAAAGTGAATATTTAGGTCAAATGAGCACCCCCCCTCTCTCTCTCTCTCTCTCTCTCTCTCTCTCTCTCTCTCTTTCAGTGCTCTTCTATCAATTTTCGATTTGTTAAAATTTCTTTCGGTTTCATCTACCTGGAGCTAATATAAAAGTGAATATTTAGGTCAAATGAACACCCCCCCCCTCTCTCTCTCTCTCTCTCTCTCTCTCTCTCTCTCTCTCTCTCTCTTTTTTTTTTCAATGGTCTTCTATCAATTTTCGATTTACTAAAATTTCTTTCCATTCCATCTACCTGGAGCAAATATAAAAGTGAATATTTAGGTCAAATGAGCACCCCCCCCCTCTCTCCTCTCTCTCTCTCTCTCTCTCTCTCTCTCTCTCTCTTTCAGTGCTCTTCTGTCAATTTTCGATTTGTTAAAATTTCTTTCGGTTTCATCTACCTGGAGCTAATATAAAAGTGAATATTTAGGTCAAATGAGCACCCCCTCTCTCTCTCTCTCTCTCTCTCTCTCTCTCTCTCTCTCTCTCTCTCTCGCCCTTTTTTTTCAATGCTCTTCTGTCAATTTTTGATTTGTTAAAATTTACTTCCATTTCATCAACCTGGAGCAAATATAAAAGTGAATATTTAGGTCGAATGAGGACCCCAACCCCCTCCTCTCTCTCTCTCTCTCTCTCTCTCTCCTCTCTCTCTCTCTCTCTCTCTTCTGTCAATTTTCTATTAGATATTTTTTTTCCGTTTCATCAACTTGGAGCAAATATAAATGCAAATATTTGTCGAATGGATTCCCCCACCTCTTTGTTCTTCCAGTCTTGTTTCGATGAAATTCTTTATTTTTATCATCATATGGAGGTCCCATTTATAAAATTAAGATTCCCTAACGTAGTCCAAGCAATTACGAACGAATTATGTTATCGTAAATTTTGAGAATATTCCTCACAGATAGAATTTCCCAACTACCAAAGCTGTGAAAAAAAAAAAGTTTAAATTAAAACATTTCTGGCAACACAACCTTTTCTGACTTAACTTGAGATGTTTAGAGCTTTAATATTCCTTTCTTAACCCAAAACAACAATAAAAATTCTGTAAATAGCGTTCTGAGAAAAGGTATATTTTTCTGCGTGAGATGTAGTGAAGTGAGGTACTGTGGTAATATTTAAGTTTTGAAGATGTTGTAAATATGAACGTTGGAGAAAATATGGCTTTATGAAATGTTGGCAAGAAAAGATTATCCTTGTTCAAGTAAATGAGGAAAAAAAGATATTTGGACTGCCAGCATAGATGCATGAAATGTTGAAACACATGTAGATGTCACAAGATATGTGGAGTTGGTGTGGAAGGATTTTTTTTTATTTAAACTAATTATCTTTCTATCTCTCCAAAGTACACGGAATAGTCATTACAGAATATTGGTTTTATTAATTTATCATTTAGATGCAAAATTAATTTCACATAGGTTGGTCGAAATAGAACTAGAATCACCCCAATGCAATAAAGAGGAAGTGTCTCCTATATATATCAACACATATTTTCTCTGTCACAGTGAGTGGCATTACCAAAATGTATGACTACTTTGATTTTACCCGTCCCTTTGGTAGGGGGAGAGGGAGTATTTATATCGTGGTGAGACGGGGCACCCGAGAGATGCACTAGGAAACAACAATCTCCCAAATATTGCCGAAACTGCCCGGTTGTAGTTAGGAAGGGGGGAGGGTATATAAAGGATTGAGTCTGGGAGTGCGTCTGCGCACATCTGTGTATACATATGTATCAAAAGATTTATACGTCAGTTTTGACGGCTCAGGTATAATAGTTTCACAAGCGTTGCCTGAAATAATACAAGAATATTCTTACACTGTAAAGTTAGAGGTAAAATTTCTTTATAGTT
>NC_090753.1:18545027-18552527 GCF_036898095.1 Palaemon carinicauda
AATGTCCAGTAGGCGGCGTGTCAGTAAGTTTTGCTCGGTTGGTCTTAGGAGGTGAACAAGTCATTCAGCTTCGGACGTTGGACTGAACGGAGAAGCTTTTATAACACCGGTTATTATATATACAAAGGCGTGGCAAATCTTTTACACGGCTTAAAATGGCAAGCAATGGTGATAGTGACTCTGGTATTCAAGTTCAATTGAATACCATTTGGCAGCACTTCGAACTTAAAAAGTGATGTACAAGGCAATTCATTAACCGTTGCCACTGAAGTGGAGAAATTAAAAACCGAAAAGGACTTGTCATGGAAATTTCTTGGAAACAAACACCAATTTGAGTTTAATAGTGAACTTGAAGATGCAATTAACCAGTGCCTTTGGGGCGTAGAAAACGGAAAATTGGACTATGTGAGAGAACAGCTTGAGGAAGTTAGAGACAAAGTACATAAAAGGAATAAACTTGTTAGAATTGCCGATACATCAGCAGGCGGATGGGAAACTGTCAGGCAGTACGAAACAAATCCGGTTGCGTCCGACAGCGAGGATGAATCTCGAATAAACAAGGCTGAGAGCAGGGCGCTCAAAAAGCAGAAGACTCGAAGTTATCCCCGAGGCGGTTCTCGGCGGTCGTTTGACTCTACTGCCAGAAACAATTATTGGGGTTCAGGCATTTCCAGTCACAAAACATATGGATTCTGTCCGGTTGGAAGAGGCAGGTTTTTTCGTGGCCAAACCAGCACCAATAGTTTCAACACCAGAAGTTCCGGCTTCGTCGCTCCAGGAACCTGTTTTGCTTGTGGGGAGTTCTCACACTTTCGGCGGAATTGTCCCTATTCCAGAGGTGCAACCTTTTTCGGAGCAGCCAGTGCCGGCGGGGAGAAGGCAACTGGTGGGCCAGCAAGGAAGTAAACCGGAGGTGTCAACAGACTTGTTAGAAGATGAGTATTTTAACTATAATAGATTTACCCATGATTTTTATGAATATGAGCATGGACAGAAAAGTATAATAGTTAGGGGTAGGTTAAAGAAACATATTCAATCTTGGAGGTCAATTGGCTCGAGTGATTTTGTACTCGACGTAATAGAAAAAGGCTATAAGTTACCTTTGTATTCAAAAGCTTCGAGAACATTTTGTAAAAACAATAAATCTGCTTTGTTAGAATTTGATTTTGTTTCAGAAGCTATCCAAGATCTAGTAGATAGAGCACTAATATCAGTTTGCGAAAGCCCCCCCCCCCCCCCCCCCCCCACCATGTTGTAAATCCATTGACTGTTTCCATTCAAAATTCTAAACGTAAAAGACTTATTTTTGATTTAAGAGAAGTGAATAAGCATTTGTGGAAACAACCTATAAAATCTGAAGATATTAGAATTGCATTATCATTATTTAAAAGCAAGGGTTATCAAATTAAGTTTGATTTGACCAACGCTTATCATTTTGTTGACATCTATGAGCCTCACACAGAATACCTTGGGTTTTCTTGGATAAATAGGGAAGGAAAGACTAATTTTTACAAGTTTAATGTTCTCCCTTTCGGAATTTCAAGCGCCTGCTATATGTTTACAAAGTTGACCGGACCGCTGCTGAAGAAATGGCGCGGTGAGGGAAGGTTTGTCACCATGTTCTTAGATGATGGATACGGTTGTTCACAATCTCTTGATGGCGCAATTAAACTTAGCCAGCATATAAAAAATTATCTGTTGTCATCGGGATTTATCCCGAATGCAACGAAATGTATCTGGTCACCCACTCAGGTTCTGGAGTTTTTAGGTGTGATGCTTGATTCTGGAAACAGTTCGATATTCATCCCTGATCGAAGATTACTTAAGTGCATCAATACGATTTCAGAAATATTGAATAGTATTATAGTCCACAGGTACGTTCATGTTAAGAAAGTAGCGAGCTGTATTGGTCAAATTATTTCAATGAGTGTTGTCATAGGAAAAGTCTCTCAAATAATGACCCAGAATTTAAGTATTGACATACTCGCTGCTAGTCACTGGGATCAGTATATAAAAATTTCTGATGAAAGTAAGAGACAACTAGAATTTTGACAAATATCTCTGTCAGAACTGAATATAAAACATACCAATGTGTCTTTTCAATGCTGAAAAATTGTGTATTCTGACGCTAGTAGTACAGGGTTTGCTGGCTATGCAATCAGTGCGAAAACCGGTATTTCATATGGTTCATGGTCCATTGAAGAAAGTCTTAAGTCTTCGACATGGTGAGAATTGGTAGCTGTTTATCGTGTTTTACAGTCGTTAGATCATATTCTGACTGGTCAGAGGGTGAAATGGTTTACTGACAATCAAGGGGTTGAAGCGATCGTATCGAAAGGTTCTATGAAGGTGGAATTGCGAAGTATAGCTATTGATATTTTTCGATTTTGTATTACAAAGTCTATTTTGTTGGAAATGGGATGGATTCCTAGAACAATGAATGAAAAAGCAGATTATCTGTCAAAGATTATAGACATTGATGACTGGGGTATCTCATTTAAAATATTTGATATGATTCAGGCTATATTTGGAAATACACATATTGATTGGTTCGCTTCCGAATATAATGCGAAAATTAATTCGTATTATTCAAGATATTGGAGTCCCACTTGTAACAGTATAGACGCTTTTTCAGAACAGTGGGGAGGAAAGTTCGGATTTTTGTTCCCCCAAGCACTGTCATTACTTAGGTTATCAAGAAAATGGTCTTTGACAAAGCTGCTGGTGTTCTTGTTGTGCCTTGCTGGAAATCAGCTTGGTTTTGGCCATTTCTTTGTCCAACAGGGTCATTTATACCAGAGGTAGTTGATTGGTTCGATTTACCAATTAACAGAGAGAATTATGTGTCAACTAGGAGTGGAAAGGGTATGTTTGGAAATATTGATTTGAATTTCCGTATGTTGGCACTGAAAGTTGATTTTTCTTCAATAAGTTAGTCAATATTATATTTGTGGCGAATGTGAGGCTACGTCCCTCGTACGGAACTGCTTGTATAAAAGTTACACTGTCTAATTTTTGGTTTTTGAAAATTGACAAACTCGATACTGCATTCAAAACATAACTTTAAAGATGGAGATGCAAAATAGTCCCTGGTATTTGAAGCACATGCAGTATTGCGTAGGTGCAGCAATATTTCAGAAATTATAATATAAATTAAGGCAGTATTGCCGTGTTTGGAGCGCAGTTTTATTTCCAAAAAAAAAAAAAGTATTATATAAATAAAGGCAGTATTGCCGTGCTTGGAAGCGCAAGCAGCATTGCGGAGGCGCAGTTATGATGAAGGCAGTAATGCCATGCTTGAATGCGCAAGCAGTATTGCGGAGGCGCAGTTATAACAAGGCAGTATTGCCGTACTTGAGGTCGAGAGCGCAAGCAGTATTGCGGAGGCGCAGTTATATAAAGGCAGTATTGCCGTGTTTGAAAGCGCAAGCAGTATTGCGGAGGCGCAGTTATAACAAAGGCAGTATTGCCGTGTTTCAAAGCACAAGCAGTATTGCGCAGGTGCAGGTATATTTGAATTGGTCTTTAAAAGTTTAAATGTATTGTATTATATTGAAGTTATGTCCAATTTCAGTTTTATTAACCATCGACTTTACGTGTGTTTTTTCAGATCCATAAGACCAAAATTGATCAGCTCCCAGAAGTGATGGCGGGAAAAGTGCACCTACTTCCGGATTTGTTGAAGAAATCAAGGGCAGATTCTACCAGTTCAAAATATCATGGAGCGTTTGTGCGCTTTCAGAAGTGGGTATCATGCAACGGCTTGGGAAGTGGAGACGATTTGCCCGCCAAATCTTTCATAGTAGTAATATATTTGGCTTCTGTAAATTCACCTAGTCCAGTTATTGCTGCTTTCTATGCAATAAAATGGTACCATGACATTAACGGTCTATATTCTCCAACGAATTCAAAGTTAGTTGAAAATATTTTAGAAGTGGCCAAAAGAGTTTTGGGGAAACCAGTCGTCAAAAAAGAACCGATCACTGCTGATATCATTACCTCTTTGTACAACAGACTATACGAATACAATAATATAAAAAATCAGAGAACAATTTGTGCATTTTTGATAGGCTTTTCTGGATTTTTGAGAAGTCGTGAAATGTTAAGTATTAAGATATCTAACATTCTATTTCATACTACTTATATGGCCATTTTTATGGAAGACTGCAAGACTGACAAATATAGAGATGGGTCTTGGATAATGATTCCAAAAACAGGAACAAATATTTGTCCTGTAGATAACCCTGTTTAATTAATAAATTGGGCAAACTTGAAGGGTGATGATTACTTGTTTTGTAATTTAAGTGCTACAAAAACTGGACATAAGGTGAGAAATGTGAACAAAAAGATGTCCTACACAAATCTTCGTGACATATTCATAAATGCATTGAAGCCTCATGTGTCAGATGTGAAAAAGTATTTTTCATTCTTTAAGATCTGGAGGAGCCACCGCAGTAGCTAACAACGGTGTCAAAGATCGTATGTTTAAACGACATGGTCGTTGGACTAGCGAAACCCCAAAAGACGGTTATGTGAAAGATAGTATCGATGAAATGTTAAAAGTATCTCTAAGTCTTGGCTTTTAGAAGTGTTGTATTTGTTCATTATATTGCTGATCCAAACATGTTTTAACATTCATTCATTACAAACGAAGGCCCCCGTTCTTTATATTCAGCAACGTCCGAGTGCTATACGAACAGTCGTACCCAAATTCAATAAATGAAATTTGATTTGACTTAGTTTTATTTGTCCGTCCATACTGAGACATGGAGTATATACAGGAAATGTAATTTTCCCCGTTTGAATTTATGAATAAGAGGAAAATTAATTTCCTTGATGGATGGAATGTCCAGTAGGCGGCATGTCAGTAAGTTTTGCTCGGTTGGTCTTAGGTGGTGAACAAGTCATCCAGCTTCGGACGTTGGACTGAACGGACAAGCTTTTATAAAACAAACAAGAAATTAAATTGATGTTATTAAGCTTTTTGTTTGGATCAGCAAAATGTAGTTATCATGATTGTTTAAATGTTATGGTGTATGTATGAAGAGTCTAAATGCCTTAAGTAAAGACATCGTGTTTCAGCAACGTCCAAGTGCTATACGAACAGTCGTACCCAAATTCAATAAATGAAATTTGATTTGACTTAGTTTTATTTGTCCGTCCATGCTGAGACATGGAGTATATACAGGAATAACAATTCCCTCCCCCACTTTCCAAACGGCTGGGAGAAAGGCCAACCGTTGTGAACTCGATGGAGACTTGACTGATTGCAATAATTACAGAGGCATAACACTTACGTCTGTTGTTATGAAAATATATGATATGCTTATTCTGAAGAAACTGGAGAGAATGATTGATGAAAGGCTTAGAGATGAACAACAAGGATTTAGTAGAAAATGATAGAAGTTTCACTGACCAAGTTTTCTTTTTGAGATATGGTGTACAACAATACGTGGAAAATAGAAATCCACTTTTGATGACCGTTGTGGTGTATGAAAAAATCATTTGATAGCGTGCACCAGCGTTATTATGGAATTCCTCTTAAAAATGTGAATTTGATTAAGTCTGTTCATGAGTATAGCAAGTGCAAAGTTGATGTTAATGGAGTCTTGTCAAATTAATTTCTAGTGATCAGTGGATTACTCCAAGAGAATGTGTTGTCATCTTTGTTGATTATCCCTCTCATGGATTTTGCAATGCGTGGAACAGTCGGAGATTGTGGAGGAGGGTTGCACGTTTCGGCGTAGCTCATTTGGCGTCGCCGTTTCGGCGTGGCCAGTTAGGCGTAGCCGATTCGGCATCAGAATTTTTCGGCGGACAGACTGTTGGCCGTCAACTATTACTATTAGTTTGTTAAAGTATAATTGGCTCTCACTCACTTTAACCATTCTAATCAATCGAATTTGTTTACGTTTCCTTCTTCTGTTTACATAAAGTAACTATTTCGACGTTATAGTGTAATTAGTTCTCACTCACTTTAACCAATTTAAAATTTTCTTTTTTGTTATTTCCCCCTTTTGCATAGATTTACTTGTTTCAGTTGTGTAAGCCCTATTTTACGACATGGAAGAAGATATTTTAACAAAACGTGGAAGAAGCAAAGTGATTCACGAAGGATACTTTTTTTTTTTGTTGATGCAACGAGCAAAAGTGATTCTGATGAAAGAATAAAAAAATAGTAATAGAAGTTGAGTCCTTTAAGCCTATTGATTTCCTGAAAGGGTATTGCTCATAATGACGAAATGAAGAATTCATTCCTAAGGTTAAAAAATCTTTGTTTACTTTTAATTTTCTGACACAACATTTTCAATTTAGAGTTTTTAATATGAATTATTTCATTATTGTTTTAATAAGATCCTTTATACTCATAGTGAAAAAAAAATATTTACGTTATTCCTTGATTTTTTCTAAATATCCATACATAAATAAATAAATAAGTCATTGAGTGTTTTAAAAAACAAAGATACCGTAACAATCTGACGCCTAAACGGCTACGCTGAATAGTACTGCTAGTTTTCTGATGGAGAATCGGCTACGCCGAAACGGCAACGCCAAATGGGCTACGCCGAAACGTAAACCGGACTGGTAGTAGGAAATCAGCAGACCTTTATTATGCTGATGATGCTGTCCTTGTTAGCAGAACACCAGAGGATTTGCAATTCTTGCTTACCAGAATACATGAAATATTACAGGAGGTCAGAATCAAGATAGATAGAAGAAAGGCAGAGATCATGAGAACTGAGTATGTAATGGCGGATAAAATATCATTGGAAGGGAAAGGATTGTTGAGGTAGAATCAATCAAGTATTTATGAACAATGATATCTAATACAGGGTCTTCAGAATTAGAGTTTAGTGAAAGATGGTTTGGCTAGGCTACCTAGAGTTTAGAAACCCAATCACCTGAAAATACAAGCAAAAGAAAATCAGACTATGTATCAGTTTATTGAGATCAGTGACTCTATATGGACATGAGTCATGATATGACATTGAAACAATCTCCAATAGATTTAGTAGATTTGAGAATAAAACCCTCAGAAGGATATTGGGAGTTAAATAACAGGACAGAATTCGAAAAGAAACTAAAAGAGAAACTACTCTTGTGCCATATGTAGATGTGATCAAGATGAGGGGTAGGAGGAGATGGTTTGGGCATGATCTTCATACTTCCAACAAGGCACAGGAAGAGTTGGGAGACCTAGACCTATATGGCTGAGGACTCTGAAGCGGGAAGAAGGAGGTAATGAATGGAAGAGTATTGAATTAAAATCACAAGATAGAGACGACTGACGAAATCTAACCAATGCCAATTGCGTCAGTAGGCATGGGAGGAGATAATATATACCCAGACACTTGCTCTATATTATATGGGGGAAATTTTTGTTTTATTTCAGGCAACGTATGTCGGATGATATTTGAATGCAAATGATAAATTCATACAAAATATTCTCCTCCAAGTATGTTTTGTTCCTTAGGGAGAGTTAGAGATATCAAACATTAC
>NC_090753.1:18557527-18560027 GCF_036898095.1 Palaemon carinicauda
CCATAATAACTCAGGAATCAACCAATTTGGCCGGTGAACAGAATTAAAAACATTTTTATAGTCTATAAATGACATAATAGTGGATTTCTTTATTCTACATATAGCTGTACAACATGTCCTACAATCAAAAATTGTTGAGTACAAATCTTACTATATCGAAATCCTACTAAATCTCTTTAGAAACATTCAAATGATAATTGACGTGATTAATGGAATCTGCCACCTCTCCTTTTTTTCTGTCATTTTCACCAACCCTTCTCGTTCCCTTTCGTCAGGTTATGCTATATTCTTATCACCTATCCAATCCAATCCTTCTCTACCATTTTTGGCTGCTCTACACATCATAAAATCCACGAGGAAGGTAATCAACATTGGTGACAACACATTCCTTTGGAGTACTATGCTATCCCTGGAAATTCATTTGATAAGACTCCATTAACATTAACTTTGCACATGCTATGATCATTGACACAGTTAATGAAATTTACATATTTATAAGGATTTCCATGATAACGCAGGTCTCTTCAAAAAATTGGCCAGTGAACACTGTCAAAGGCTTTTTCCTATTCAACAAATGACATTAAAAGGAAAATTTTATAGTGTACACATCACTCTGCCACAGGTCTTACGATGAAAATATGGTCAGTATACACTTTATCTATCATGAATCCCGCTCTTATATCTGTCAGCTTGGCATAAATATGTCTTTTAGCATCATACAACTCAATACTATACTGTATATACTCATGACAACTGACGTAGTGTGATGCCTGTGTAATAACTGCAATCAGTCAGATTTTTTTTTCCATCTTCATCAACCCTCGTAGTTCCTATTTATCAGGTTTTCCTATTCACACCACATTCTGAAAATAATCTTGTAATTATTCCGGGAGTCACTTCATTTACACATGATTTCATCTCAGCAGTTATTCCATCATATCCAGGGACTTTCCATATCTATTCGTTGTTCGATGATGGCTTTGACTTCAAACAAAGTAAATTCAATCATGAGTATATCGAGGTCTTCCTCAGCTTCAGGTATATCAACCAAATTATTCCCTTCATATCTCCTATTCATGACATCACTTAAGTGTTCCATCCCACGTTGCCTATATTCTTTTATTTTTATAATAGGTCAATCTCTCTTTTTGAAGGGTATATGCTTCTTCTTCTTTGCCCCAGTATATATTCGATTGATAATTCTATGAGCATTTCTTACAGAATTGCCACTACCCCAGTTCATAGCTTTGTCAGCAAAATCTGCGTTACTGTCTAAATATTTTCTCCAGTCATCCCTGGCTTTTATTTTAACCTCATACTAGGCATGCTCTACCTGGTAATTTTATTCGCTTCCTCGAAAATTTTATATAATAATAATAATAATAATAATAATAATAATAATAATAATAATAATAATAATAATAATAATAATAATAATAATAATAATAATAATAATAATAATTGTTATTATTATTATTATTATTATTATTATTATTATTATTATTATTATTATTATTATTATTATTATTTTTATTATTATTATTATTATTATTATTATTCAACCGATCCTTTGATGGAGGAATTCAAGGCATCTCGCAGTTGGTTCGAGAAATTTAAGAAATGGACCAAGATTCAATCAGTTGTTCTCCATGGAGAGGCTTCAAGTTTGGACACCAAGGCTGCTAACGTTTTGTTAAGAAGTTAAAAAAGATCGTGGATGATGAATGCTACGTTGAGTAGCAAATTATCAATTGTGATGAAGCCGGTCTGTTTTTTAAAAAGATGCCTAGTTGAACATACATCACTGCTGAAGAGACGAAAATGCCTGGACATAAGCCGATGAAGGATAGTTAAACGCATGCCCTGTGTGCCAACACCAGCAGTGACTGCCAAATAAAGCCCTTATTGGTTTATCATTCCGAACCCTAAGGCATTTAAGGCACATAGAGTCAATAAGGACATGCTGCATGTTTTCTGGCGTGCTAATTCAAAGGCTTTGGTTACTAGGCATTTCTTTGTTGAATGGGTAAACCAAGATTTCAGCCCTGCTGTGAATAAGTACCTTCAGAAGAGGAATTTGCATTTAAAGTGCTTGCTTTGCTTTAATAATGCTCCCGCTCAACTCCCAGGAATCGAAGATGATATTATTGACCAGTTCAAGTTCATCAGAGTGCTGTATCTTGGACCGAACACCACCCATATCCTCCAGCCCATGGACCAGCAAGTTATCTATAACTTTAAGAAGCTCTACACCAAATACTTATTTAAGCAGTACTTTAATGTCACGCAAATCACCAACTTAACTTTGCGTGAATTTTGGAGGAGCCCTTTCAATATAGTGCACTGCTTGAAGATCCTAGATCAAGCTTGAGAGATAGTAACTCGACGGACACTAAATTCAGCTTGGAAGAAGCTTTGGCCTGATGCTGTTTGTCCCAAAGATTTTGAAGTTTTGGGCCCCGAGCCTAAACCAGTGCTTGCCATAGAGGAAGACGTAGAA
>NC_090753.1:18592527-18607527 GCF_036898095.1 Palaemon carinicauda
GGCAAGGATGATTCTAGTAGGTACCTACAACCTTAAGGTAAGGTGACATGGGAGTCTCAAAGGAATTATTTGAAAGGACGGCAGTAGTGCAGAAAGATTTTTGCTGCGTACTGGTAACGTCTCGGCCTAGTGATAAACAGACCAGGGTTCATTTCACTCTCAAGCTCGTTTGTTCCTTTACTGTCTGTAACCTTATCATCCTTGTGAACAAGGACCGTATTAGTAAATGGCAAGAGTCCATTTTTTGTCGATTGGTACCAATCAGAGGTACAGAACTAGCCCGATATATTTTTAAAAGCTGGTCATATTTAATTTTCAAAACTGTTTTTTGTTCACCTGTATCTTGTAACTTTCTTTGTGAAGCTCGTAATCGAAGACGACCACCCTGTGTTGAAAATGTTTCGGTTTGTGGGTTTTTTTAAATGATGCTTCATTACAGTAACACCCATTTTTATGATTGAGGAGTTTATATTATGCACTATGACTCTTGTATAACATAGATCTTCCCTATAATATAAAAATAACCTTAATTTCCAAAATAGGTTATTTGTGTAACTGTAGATAGCCATGAATCTTGCGTTTGAATACAGTATTTTTCTGAAAATCGGGCAAATTGTGATTTGCAGTACACTTTATTGGTTTTGTTGTTGTTGTTGTTCTTCTTCTTCTTCTTCTTCTTCTTCTTGAATATTAATCATGTTGTATGTAATAGTATAGGCCTTTTCCTAGAAAATTTGTAACAATTCATTGTTGAAAAGTTATAATCTTTCAATTTATATCTGGTACCATGTCCATAATTTATATTCTGTTTTTAGCATCAGTCATCCTTATTCAGATCGTCATCGGATTCTATAAATGTGTTACTTTTTTTCATGTAATTAAAAGTTTGCTGCATACACTCTTCTGTGCAGTGGAGTTCACTAACGAGTCACTGATACTTTGAAAACTGATATATTTTCACACATTTGCACGAGATGGACTCTAAGATAAATTGAGGTGCAGGAGAGCCTGTTAGCCATTGTACTTTAGGCTAGCATTGTCTTCTACACAATGGTCATGGCCATCTTGCAGATGTGCTAAATCTGGAAGAGGAACCAGGCTTCGTCTCCTGACAGCACTCTGGTAGTTGGCTCTAAGCAGGTGCTGTCGCAGGCTGTCCATGCAAGGTGATAAATAATATGAGTATACTGATCCTTTTTTGGTTCACCAGAATTGGTAGTAAAGTTCAATTATACAATTAATGTTTTTTTGGGGCTGCATATAGATTGCATATGAATTCCTGAAGGGTATCAAAAACCTCATAAGTCACATGCCAATGTTAAAAAAAAGTATACTTAATGCCTCTTGGAAATTTTGGTTCTATTGCAGGAGTTTCATGCGTTTAAGTTTTCTATGACCAATAAAAGCACTAATGGAGTTGCAGCTTTTAAACGAACGGAGATCTATTAAGGCATTGCACATATAATGACCCATGTTTGCCGCAAGTTTGTTGATACCTATCATTGTTGATCCTTTTTATGAGCATTTGGCAACCAAAGTTTCTGCATATGGCAACGAATATGATCATAGCATCTGTGTCTTCTGCAAATAGTAACACTGAATTGTATCAAGACTCACCTACATGATGAGCAGGTAACAAATGTTATGTCAGCTTCTTCATGCATGAATTTCAATTCATAAAATTCTGACACTGCATTAGATGTTATCTTCAAGCATCAATCCTTTAAAGTTAAAAAACCACGTTTTCTTAAAGTTGGTGCCATCTTTCTTGATTCTCTTGCCAATTGATGGCAAAAAATCTGTTCAATTTGTCTTTTTTCTCGGGCCATCCAAGTAGGCTGCACCATTTTAAAATTTTGTGGCCAGGAATGATTTCCGAGACCGATATTCCTCTGTATTCCCCTCTTTCTGTTTTTTTTTTTCAGCTTTTTTGATCGAAAAAGCATTGTATTTTGAAAATACTACATTGACTCGAGAACTTGATGCTGAGGTTTGCATTGAAATTCCGTGGTGTTCAATCAACTCTGAAAATGAAATGTTTTCTCCTTGCATTTTGTGTACCATTCCTATGCCATCGATGATTGTAGGCAAGTCAATGGGTTCATATGAAGACACTAACTTCATGATAATGTGCCAAGGCTGCCTTGTTGGTCTTTTTTTCAGAATCATCACAATTCACCCCGGTCATAGTAAAAATCTCCGAGAGGATGCTGGAGAATTTTTTAATGTCCATTTACTGGCTAATTCCTACCAGTTGCATTCAAGAAAACAGATTTTAATCACTATTGAAGATAATTCATTTTTTTCTGATTTAGCCAATGCCTTTTTATTCAAACTGTCAAATGAATTCAGTTGTAACTTTTTCAATGGGTTATAAAAACCAGTACCCTTTTTGAGTCTTGAATCAAGAAACTCGGGGTATGCCTTCTCTCACTGATCCTGAACTGTGAGGAGATCGTTGGTAAAACTTTTGGGTGCTGTGATACCAGAAAATATTCTCATCAGTTCACCCAAAGGCAGTTCCAAACGGTTGATCCACTTAGTTACTTTCCAGCAATTCAGTTACAGACTGGACCTCATGTTCATCATTCTGAATATGACATGCTACTAGATCGAGATGGTTAAGAGTTCAACCAAAGCATAATATTGTCATATACATATAATTCATTGTTCTGCAGTCAGGTAGTAGTTTAATGCGGTCATTGGCTTCATGCTAAAACCTCTTTTTTTCACCAGGTGTTTGTGTGTAATTATTGACATGCCCTTTTACTGTTTGGTTTACTGGGATACATTCACATATGTTACTCTCAATGAGCTTAGCAGAAAATCTGCCTCCTAAAAGGTGTTGGTAACTCACGGGATGATCGTCCTTGAGTTTCCTAATTTGTGCATGGTATATCAGTAGGTAGGGGGCATAGTTTTGCTTGTCGTAAGAAAAATCACCAAGGATTCATGTTGCGTATTACATAAAGGTGCAGTATCCAGTTACCTTCTCTTATGGCACGTATGAGAGCCAGCAGAATTTCCACATAATCCAGATAAGACATCCAAAATGTTGTCAGTAGTCCACAGGTGTTTTTAAATTCAATGTAGTATTCTGCAAAATGGATAATGATTTGTTTTGTGGATGTGTCATCCGGGAGTGTAGACAATGTTTGATTGTTGGTTTGGGCATGTATTCCAGTAGCAAGTTTTATCAGGCATCAAAGTGCTGGTATGTCATTTATGTGATTTATTTCTATCCACTCTTGGAAACCTTTTACCATGCTCAATAAATGATCTTGGGGAGTCCAACACCCCGGTTGTGCTGTCGACCTTTATTCTCACTGTTGAATGACCCTCCTGTTGATTGACCATCTAGCTTCAACTGTCAAATCAAAAGTCCAGCGTCTCGAAACCGCTTATACGGAATGAACAGAAGATTATATTTTCTGTGAAAGGTTCCCATTTGCATGATAACCTTCAGGAAGGCTTCCTGATTCTGCCAGACAATCTATACCGCTTTGGATTATAAGGCTTCATAAAAAATGCAGATGACCTCTGGAAGATTGAGTGCAGTCATTATTCTCTTTGTGTCTTCAATTATTTGGTGCACAGTTGACATCTGAGTTGATAGGGAATTAATAGTCGGTTAGTAGCCTACTGTGTTGGGCTCTATATGTCCACTTTGTCATTTGTAAAAAGGGTTAAAGCCTGTCCATGAGCTCGTTTGTTGGTTTGTTGGGTCACTCATCCGCACTGACAACCATGATATGTTTTCTTTTTTCTTGCCTAAAGTGGCCTCCTGTGCATCCACAGGATGTTCTGTATTTATAGAAGGTGGGGATTTCCTCTCACTGCAATCATGGTTTGGTCGTATAGGTACTATTGCAGAAAGTGATCTTTTCTTGTCCTTTTGTATGGCTGTTTGGTAAGGGTGTGGGAGAGTTGTCGATGTTTGTGGCTGAACGATGATTCCATTCATGCAGAGATGTTCCCACTCCAGTGAGAGTTTCTTCTTTTCTATCTATGTTGTCTTATGCTATCTCTGTTGGAACGATAACATGTGTTTATGTTGGTAAGAAGATGCCTAATCCAGATTGTCGATCAGGTTTCTGTAGAAAAAGTGATGTTTCTACTTCTTCCAGTGTTGAGTATGATACTCCATAGCCCAGACTGTTCAAAATCTTTATATTGAGAAAAATGTTGTAATGGTCTTCATAGCCAATGTGAGTAAAATGTGCTTTGATAGCTTAAGCTGCCCCATTGTAAATCTATATATAGGATCCTGGGGAGATGATCATACAAGATTTTGTGCCTGATTGTAGTCGCGTCGGACCTCTGCATCCAGTCCGAAGTGTGATAAAATAACATCTGCAACAGATCTAGTGTACTGACATTCATATTACTAATCAAGCTCACCCAGGCAAAGGGGCCATAGTTGTTCATGTTCATTTAACTTAATGACATTTCTAAGAAGTACCGCAGATTTGGTTATGGCATGTTCAAAAGGGATTTTGAGATGGATAAGGCCAAGCTCTCCTCTCAGTGTAATTTCTTCTCTAGCAAGTTTCTTAAAAGTTGTACTGCCTCAACTGACCACAAGTCTTTGTTTATTTTCATAGCTGATCCTTATGCATGGTCTAAGTTCTTTTTCAATTGTGTGTCATACGTGCTTCTTAGTATATACCTTGACCTTAGTTACTCTGTCAGTGTGCATCAATGACCAAGGCTTCTGTTGTGTTTGTCATGTATGCTATTCAGTGTTTGGTGGTCAATTCTATTCCGATGTAGTTAAAGAGCTTTTGGTAAGCGTATGACTCAGATAGAGTGTATGATTCTGTCATTGGTAGACATAATACTTTTAGAGGGAGATGTTTAAAAGACAAAAATATCTATTCCCAGTGTGAGCAGCGAGGAGAGACAAGATTTGACTGTGGCCCTGTTCTGGCAATTTTGCCACCTTTTTATTTCAATCAGCATTTTCGAAGTAAACCAAGCCTCGCCAAGATTCGACTACTAACCAGTGATAATGGAACTGCCCCTGTTTTGACCAAGATGTCATCGTCCTAATTTGTGGAGTCAGCATATATTGAGAAACCGAGCCTGAACGAAATCCTTGTTTAGGATATATGTCAACATGCAAGGACACGTGCTGCCCTTTTTGTTACGACTTAACACTAGGTCCGGATTGCATCAGAAATTTCTTCTAAAAGTTTCCATGGCGTGATCGAAGTGGGCGTTTTTTGAAGAAGCCAAAGAGATGCAGAATTGTTAAAAAGAACGCCTTCTATGGAGATGACCACTGCCCACTGTAATTAACTCCGCCCAATCATGCGTATATAAACTTCAACAATAGATTGTCCAAGAGCTATGTCCTAGCAAGATAAGAAACAGAGAAGACCAGAAATCTGATAGAGCCAACAAAAGCCTATCTCCAAAAGATTCTGCTATGGCCAAGAAGAAGAGACAAATTGAAGCAGCCAACCCTCCCTGCATGTAACAAGAAGTAACCAACACTGCCTGCAGCCTGCCGTCGTTCAACATTATCATCGAATCCGTGGAAAAAGACCTCTGATGTCCGTTCTTCATGCAATCGCTTTTGTGACGTCTTTGAATCCAGTCATCATGCCACTTTCATCTGAACTTCAGCCGCCCTCCTGCAACGTTTTCAAGCCTTACTTCAACATTATCATCGAATTCTTGGAGGAAGACTTCTGATGTCCCATCTTGATGCTACCCATTTGTGAAGTCTTCGAATCCGGTAATCGTGCTAGTTTCATCTGAACTTCAACTGCCCTTCTGCAACGTTCTCAAGCCTAAAGTCTCCGTACCAGTATCGTCTCAGCAGCTGCAGAAAACTATTCTCAAGTATTTCTAACTTATTGTGTGTCCTCCCTTTCTGTTGATATTTTGGTTGGTTTGATTATCCAAGAGAGATAGGACAGGACATAAGACAAGAGAGGAGCTATGTCCTAGCAAGATAAGAAACAGAGAAGAACAGAAGTCTGATAGAGCCAGATTCTAAACTTCCCTCCAGACAACAACAGCCCATCTCAAAAAGATCCTGCTATGGATGGGAAGAAAAGACAAATTGAAGAAGCCAACCTTCCCTGCTTGTGACAAGAAGTAACCAACACTGCCTGCAGCCTGCCTTCGTTCAACAGTATCATCGAATCTTTGGAAGAAGACCTCTGATGTCCCTTCTTCATGCAACCCCTTTTGTGACGTCTTTGAATCCGGTCATCGTGCCACTTTCATCTGAACTTCAGCTGCCCTCCTGCAACGTTTTCAAGACTTACTTCAACATTATCATTGAATTTTTGGAAGAAGACTTCTGATGTCCCATCTTGATGCCACCCCTTTTGTGAAGTCTTCAAATCTGGTCTCATCGTGCTAGTTTCACCTGAACTTCAACCGCCCTTCTACAATGTTCTCAAGCCTGAAGTCTCCGTACCAGTATCGTGTCAGCCGCTGCAGAAAACTTTTCTTCAGTATTTCTACCTTATTGAGTGTCCCCCCTTTCTGTTGATGTTTTGGTTGGTTTGATTTGTCAGTTAAAGTAATCAAAGAAGTAACATTACTTTTCTTTGTAGGTTTGTGAATAAACGTGTTGTGTTTTGCGTGTGTTTGTTTTTATATTCATTTCTCTTATTCCAATCCGTGTTGGTGATATTTATTTTACTTATTAAAAGAACCTTTAACGATTTTAAGATCGTAACAGTTGGCGACCTTGCCAGGATTTTCAACAACGTAACCAATTGAAACAGGGAGAAAATAGTAAGAAGTAGAAGGGGTGAGTTTACAAAAGATTTGATAGCTTCAGGTAAACTTCTTGGTCTAGATGGCGATGCTTTCCGTGAGTATATTTTTAAGAGAGAACAGGAAGTGTTTGAGAGAGACGAAAGAGCAGCTGAAAGAGAAGAAAATGAAAGACAGCGAGAAGAAAATGAAAAATAGTGAGAAAAAATGAAAGACACCGTAAGCATGAGTTAGAAATCGCTTTTTTAAGGCAAAATCCTCATAATAGTCCGTCAGGTAGCAGATCAGGAAGTAATGCGTCAGGTAGCAGACGGGATAGTAATTCATCATTGAATGATGATTCTGATCATTTAGGAGTGGGTGCATTGTTGAAATTAGTTCCAAAGTATGATGAGGAAGATGTAACAAAATATTTCATGTCTTTTGAAAAGTTAATGAATAGAGTAGGTTGTCCCAAAAACAAGTGGACTTTGTATTTACAGTCAGTCTTAAGTTGTATGACACTTTCTGTGTAAAGTTGTACGTCTGAGGATGAAAGTGAAGACAATGATATTGTGAAAGAACTGTTCTTAGTGCATACAGGTTAGTACCAGAGGCATACCGTAAAAAAATTTAGAAGATTGAAAAGAGGTGAGAGCAGTACTTATGTAGAATACGGAGAGAAGTTAGAAAGATCATTTGGTGATTGGTTAGCTTCTGCTGAAGTAGGTAGTTTTGATGATCTCAATAACTAAGTTTTGTTAGAAAACTTTAAAGATAACATATCTCCAGACATTAAGCTATATATAGAAGATAGGCGTGAAAAATCTTTTACAGATGCAACAAGGTTGGCAGATGAGTACAGTCTTACTCATAGTTTAAGTGATAGTAAGAAGAAAAATAATCCCTCTTCTAGTAAGAGGCAACATAGTAAGAGTAGTTTTAGCAATAGTAATTCAGGGAAATATGACTATCATTATTATTTTTATACATATGGAAAACCAGGGCATACTACCAAGTTTTGTAAGAGCAAATGAGAAGTTAGTAGTTTAGAGATAATTTGTTATCGATATAATAAGAAAGGGCATATAGCAAGGAATTGTATAGTAGAGGAGAAGAATGTCAAAAACCAGTCTCTAGTTAATAAACTTTCGTCAAGAAGAAAACATTTGGAAAGAAACTAGGAAATTTTACGGAGATTATTTGTCTGAAGGTGTAGTTTCTTCACTTGAAGGAGGGAATTCGAGAGAAGTTATCTTGATTAGGGACACCGGAGCAGCTGTTTTCCTTATTAGGAAAGAGTGTGTGCCAACAAAGGCAAAAATCAGTATGAAAAAAAAAATATGTTAGGTGGGTATCCAAATACTTGCGTTATTTGTCCTTTATTGAAAATGAACTTGAAAAGTCAGGGATTGTCAAGAGATGTAAAACTAGCAGTTGTAGAGTATTTGCCAGTTGACGGAGTTGACATTATTGTTGGTAATGATTTAACTACCTGAAATGGTAGTTCTAGGAAGAAAAATTATGTTAATCAGAGACGAGAATAAACGTGGAGCTTTTTTTAGTGTACTAAACTTTTATAAATTTTTAATAACACACTTAAAATTGCAATATAGATGTAATATATAAAGAATTTCTAAATTCCCTCAAGGTTAATGATCATAATGACAATAATAATGGCACAAGTAAATAGAAAAGAATATTATTGTTTTCATTCCATTACATTAATCGAAGATTTGAAGTGTGAAACTTTGTCCCAAAACGCTTAAAAATCTATATAAATTTTCCAAATCTCTCTCTCTCTCTCTCTCTCTCTCTCTCTCTCTCTCTCTCTCTCTCTCTCTCTCTCTCTCTCTCTCTCTCTCTCTCGGGTGTAAAAGGTTTATTTGAGACTTCTTCATGTTATAACTAATATCTAAAAATTGACTTGTGAAAACGGGGATAAATGGATAAATTATTTTAAAAAGTGCCCGTACTTTAATAAAGGATTTTCACACTACTTGCTAAAGTAAACTCCTCTTAATATTGCTAAATTATAGTTAATATTTGCTTCATGATGTTTTAGTGAAACGAGTCAGCACTGTAATTATCTTGGCGAATTGATAATTTATTATTATTATTATTATTATTATTATTATTATTATCAGCTAAGCTAGAACCCTAGATAGAAAAGCAGGATGCTTTATACCATTAAACTCTAACAGGAAAAATAACGCATCAAGGAAAGGATATGTTGAAATAAACTGTAGACGCGGCATTTTGAACTTATAACAATGAATATTGGTAAATAGCACGTACAATATATATTATAATTTATTTACAACGTGAAAATAGATCTACCATTAAGGCTTTAGCAACTTTCCAGATTTACAAACATTATATTCAGTTAGTCATTTTTATTTGTATCAAATTCTTCAATGGTATTTCTGGAATTAACCTTTATTTCTCTCTTTTAATTGGAAGAGCAGACAACCACATCCCAATAGTTATCTCGTAAAAAAAAATTCTGACATCTTATTGGCTCAAATCACACAATGTCTCTAGCCTATACATGTTGGTTGCTGCCAACTAAAAAGACAGTCTGAAATCAATTTGGAAACTTTCCTTAGGTCAGCATAAAGTAAAAAATGGTTGATTATACTTCTAGGTATGTATTTATTATGAAAATGGCTGCCCGAATTTACATATTGCATGAAGTATCCATCAATCTTTTGACATATCTCATCAGTCTTTGTGTCTATATTTATTTTTACGGACAGAAATAATTAATAATGTATTGCACATGTTTCACACACGCTCGTACGCCATAAGGCTATTATTTTCTTTTACTGTATATCTCACTCCACACATCATCGCTAACAGAAGCTGTTTAAGTCTGTTTTTTTAAGGAATTAGTTTGCTTGAATTTATGTGACCTTAATGCTCCTAAACTCTTCTATATAAGCTCGCTGTTTGTTGCCTTCATCTCGCTTCTCAATTACAGCATTAAAGCTTACTCTCACATTGTTGACCACCAGAGTGACCAGCTTCAACCTGTTTCCCCCTTCAAGGCCATGACTTACTGATGATGCTACCCTTCAACACTAACTCTCCTATCAACGCCACTCACATGAAACTACCGCCGTTCCCCAGCACAGAAGCATTTGCCTGGTTTCAGTGCTCAGAGGTCCAATTCTACGTGTAGGGCAAGAATTGCTCAAGCACCAAAGAAGACTATGTTCTCAGAGCGATCCCCGAGGACACTTTCAAGGAAGTCACCTATTGGATTTGTGAGCAAGAGGACACCTTGATACCATATGACGACAATGAAAAAAAAAAAAAAAAAAAAAACTCCCTAAGCAGTACTCACCATCGCCAGTCGTTGATATAGTCAAGCTTTTTCAGTTTTTCAAGAACAGTTGGGGGGACCAAATGTTCTCTGCTTACCCTCAGGGTAATGACCAATATCGCTCCCTTGCAACCAGTAGCAGACAGCTCTCTTCATGAGGTGAAACTACTTTGTGCCTGTACGCGCTGCCTTAATGATGTTGATATTATGCACATAAAGGACCTGATAACAAAATTGGATGGCCATATGAAGCGCCACTACACCACCTTCAGGACCTCCATCAACGACACCACTTCTAATGGAGAGGCCAACAATTCTACATCGACCAATGCTGAAAAAAAATGTGCTATGACACTATGCCTACTCTGAGATTTGCCGGAGTGTCAGCAAAACCACCCACCCCTAACCATTCACTCATGCCCCAACCAGCAACCTATACAGCCACTTAATGACACCTTTCACCCACAGTTTTGCTACTATCACTCAATTTTTGGGGCTTCTGCAAAGAAATGTGTGAATTGTTGTCAGTGGGACAAAAATGTGTAAGTAGGCCATTGTTTGTGATGATGGCCTCCCCTGCCGATAATCTTTTCTTTTTATATGATGCATGTACAGTTGTGTGATTTTTCTTAGAAAAGGGTGTGTCCTTTGCTTATGCCAAGGCCACTCTCTAGGACACGATGTAGTCTGATTAAGTCTGCCGACGTCCACCCAGTAGCTGCCAATAGATCTGCATCACCCATACAAGGTTATGAAACCCTTAAATTATCATTTAGCTGCGCCAAATATGATAGGATGTTTCTCATTGCTGAGGTCACATTTCATATACTTGATGCGGAATTCCTCTCACCATTTCATATCCTGGATGATGTCGCTCACTGACCGTTAATCAACACAGACCATTACTCATCGACACCCCTTAGCCCCACTAGTTTCGACCTTACTCTCCATATCAGTGCACCCACAAATGCCACACCCATCTCCTCATATCATACGCGGAAGTTTTTTGTCCACAACTTTGCCAAACACGTACGGTTCCTGCCAAGCTCTGAATTTAATACCTTATCAAAACGATGGGGCCCCGTTGTTCTTCAGATCCAGGCATCTGAAACTGGATTGTTTGGATGCCGCTGAGCAAACATTCGTCGAAATGAAAGACATGGGCCTTTCCCAAAAAGCCTTAAGCCAATGGTCATCACCCTTCTACATCATCCTGAAGAGCTCTCTACTCATTGGCATGAAGGAATTCCCATGCAAACTGTATCATCCATCTAATGTATATATACCTTAATCTCAGGGTGGATAGTGAGGTTTGGTAGCCCTAAGGTCATTACTTTTAACAGGGGTACCCCTTTTCCCTCACAATTGTGAACATTGTCGGCAAATCTACTGGGAATCACCCCACATCAGATTTAGGCCTACAATGTTACTGCCAACGGAATGGTTGAACATTTTCATCAAACCTACTATAATGACTCCAACTGGATTACCCTGGATCTTTCTGTGGCTAATGACCACTCCCTAGGACACCCGAGATGGGTCGATAGCTGAAATGGTGTATGGTGACCCGTTGGTCATCCCTGCTGTATCTTTTTTCTTCTGCAACTCGTTCAACAATCTGCAGTGCCTAAATCACATTGGAGGAAAATCTACTCCATGCAGTTAAACTTACAATTACCCCGCTAAGCAATACATACCAACAGATGTGCACTCTACATTGTATGTTTTCCCGAGCAATGACAGTAGCTAGCCAGAGGTAACGTCCCCTTACACAGACCCTTTCTTCATGGTCCATCACAATTTGATGGCTTTCTTAATCAACATTCATGGCAAAGAGAACTTGGTCCGCATTGATCGACTAAAACTTGCATATATCCTTAAAGGTGTCCAACCTCTAGGATTTTCTAAATAGCAGGGCATCCCATTTCACATATATGTCCATTTTTGGGGGGTAGGGAGCCATGTACCACACATGTTTCACATATGCTCGTACACTACAACGATATATATTTTTTTTTATTGTATAGCTCGCTCTAAATCTCACTAGAACCTGATTGAGAGGTTAAGTCTCGCTTTTCAGATATAGTTTTGTATGAAGTGTTGTGACCATCCATTCTCTGAAACTGCGGTATATAAACTTGCTGTCTGTATAAATAAAGTTAGTTGCATTCGCGTTTCCTCTCACTTGCAACCACAGAGCTCTCTCTCGCATTATCAAGAGCAAAGAGAGCCAAACAGGGAAACAATACTTAACAGACTCAACATGAAAACCTCTCTTTCACCTTCCTTGCCCATTTGTCTTTAATCTATTTCTTACACATCCCGCCTCCCCTCCCCCTTCTTTTTTTCCTCCTCACCTAACTTCTCAATTTTCCAAAAAGTCTTCTCATGAAAATTTGCTTAAACTTTTGACAAATGTGTATCTTTTATAGCGAGAGGTCAGAACCACGCCCTTATCAAGTTGAGTTCAAATATTGCCAAAAATATGCAAAAAAGATGTTAGGTAGAGTTTTTCTTTTCCGTTTTATCTTTCTCCTTCACTTGGAAATTTATTTATGATTTTTGAACAAGCTATAAGTTTCTGGTTTACTGTTTCTTTTTTATTTAAAAATATTCCAAATAAAGATTATGGTTTATTTTACGCTCTAAAGTCATCTCTCTCTCTCTCTCTCTCTCTCTCTCTCTCTCTCTCTCTCTCTCTCTCTCTCTTTCGAACATTGACTGATTTACTAGGATCCCAGATTAACACCATTAACCTTTTTTTTATTTGAAGCTATTTCAATTGAAAATATATTTGACATCAATGACAGAAGCATGGATGAATAAAAAAGTTAGATGTATTTTCGAGTTAATTCACATTATCATCCTTACCAAAGAGTGTCGAAGTGTGTGTGTGTGGGGGGGGGGGGGGTGGAGCTTGGTGTGGCTACAGGACCCCCACCAACTTCTGTTCCAAAATTTTACTTTTCTTTCTGTTCTTTAAGGAACAATTAAACGATAATAAAGTACATAGCTTTAGTAAATCGAAAAAGGTTAAAAATTATGAAATGGCATATATTTGATAACTATATATATATACATATATATATATATATATATATATATATATATATATATATATATATATATATATATATATATATATATATATATATATATATATATGTATATATATATTGCATAATCATAATCATCACTATCATCTCTCCAGTTTTCCTTATATTGAGCTTTTAAACCAATACTTGTCCATTTTTAATCTAATGCAAATATTTATCTCATAGAATTATAGCATATTAAAAAGTTAAAAGAATATATATATATATATATATATATATATATATATATATATATATATATATATATATATACATATATATAAATATATATATATATATATATATATATATATATGTGTGTGTGTATATATATATATATATATATATATATATATATATATATATATATATATATATATATATATACGTATATGTATATATACATATATATATATATATATATATATATATATATATATATATATATATATATATATATATATATGTATATATACGTATATATATATATATATATATATATATATATATATATATATACATATTCTTATATATATATATATATATATATATATAAATTTATATATATGTATATACAGTATATATATATATATATATATATATATATATATATATATATATATATATGTGTGTGTGTGTGTATGTATAATTTTAGACCCATAGAGATATATAAGATAACTCATAAAACTAGTTTATTTATCACAGAGAGAACAACTTCTAAAGGGTACTAATAGTATTTTCAATTCATATCCAGCCGTGGTACCTAGTTTCATGAACATTCTTAGCGAATCATATCTCACGTATTTTTTTTTCCTATTCAAGCTCCATCATAATGATATTACTTTCTTTGCGTTATTTCTTTTGTACCAACAGTCTTTATTGATATTAGAAAAAAATAAATAAATAAAAAATAATATGAATGATGGTTTGCATTCTGAATCGACTGCCTTTGTATTTAAAGGATCCAAATCACTCACCTCCCTTAGTACCTCTTACAGCTCGTTAGCAACAGTGTAAATTGTTTTTTTCTTAATAAACCAATAGTCCTCTGCTCTGGAAATGTTGTCAAGAATTACTTTGCTGAAAATATATACAAGTGTTTATTGTTGGATCAACTTGAAATTATATTATTTTTACTATTGAGACTATTTGGAGTCCCAGCAGGGAAAATAGGCTGTCGATGAAAAGAACTAAGAAAACATGTAGAGTAGAGTGTCCGAGTGTACTCTCAAGTTAGAAAAATTTAACACTAGACACTGGAAGAACTTGGTACAGAGGCTAAGGCCCTATTGTATGCACATATTGTTAATGTCTCTGCATTGTTTTCTGAGTTATGGTCCCTTATATATATAACATTCATAATCACTACCTTTGGCTTTCTAATACAACCACTTCTTGGTGGCCTATTTGAAACGTTACTTTCCCGCAATATGGTGGACTGGGATTCGAGTCCCACTCCCTAACGATAGTTTATTGTAAAATCCGCAACTTTATAGTCCTATAGGTGTACCTACTGAGGCATACGTAGCCATTGTGTGGCTCTTCCTGCCTGTATCTTAGGTAGAGAGGGGGCTTGGGTGTTGATAATATGAATATACTGTGAGTCTCTACGGGATTGTCACTGCCCCTTTCCTCAGCCATTCATGAATAGCCTTTAAACCTTAAACCCTTTAAACAAGAAACGACATATCAATAGCAAAAACGTATAATGTGTGTGTGTCTATGTGTGTGAGAGAGAGAGAGAGAGAGAGAGAGAGAGAGAGAGAGAGAGAGAGAGAGAGAGAGAGAAGCCATTGCTGGTAGATGGATGTAGCAAATAATTCCCCAATCTTTTATAAGGAAATGGTACTAAAATTC
>NC_090753.1:18612527-18615027 GCF_036898095.1 Palaemon carinicauda
GTACAGAATTTTCCACAGCACGTGTTTCTCAGCATTCTCTCTCAAACATGACGCAATACCTCATAAAATATGAAAGAACATCACTTGAGCCCTTGTTCATATCGTGTATGATCAAATAACACTCCCAAATACATTACGTAAGACTTTGTAAGAAAAATACTTAGAATTAAGATTTAATTCTTAAAAATAAAAAACCTGAATAAAGAATAAAATTAAATTCATGAGGAAAGTCTTACCTAATTCACATAGAATACTTACATCTACCTGAGAGGAGCTTATTTTAAGAGCCGGCTGTCATGTTTTCAATACGCAAATGAAATATAAACAAAATCATAGATGAACTATTGTATTTACTCTACACTAAACCAGCTTTTTAAAATAGCTCCTCCAAAAAAAATATTATTCATTTGGGCCCGATTCTATCGATTCAGCCCGAGATAAATAATATGCAACCACGTTTTTTTTACCTGATATATTCTTTACACTAACAAAATATGGTTGCAGACATAATGACCACCTAGTTGATTTTTACATCCATATTTTTCATCTAATTCACAAAAGTTAACGAATTAAAATCCAAGTAAAATGCAATCTCCTTCTGTGGTCGATTTACATAATTTAAAAACCTGTTCATAGCTGCGTTCACAGCCAGCAGTTCCATTTCAATTCTCTAGTCGACTTACTCTTGCTTCCTCAACTTCGACAACATAACGCACAGTGTGAAGAATTCTTTCCTTATCATCTTGTAATAAGACAATTCCAGTACCTTTATCGGACGCATCCACTTGGATAAGGAATTTCTCGGTAAAATCTAATGCTTGAAGTATCGTTTTCAATGTTGATATGTCCTTCCATAGAATATTTATTTTTCTGATATCTCCAAAACATAGGTCCGGTCACTACTATCCTCAAAAATTCGGAATGGTTCTGGGAACTCGTTGGCGAGAGAGAATCGACTTTCCAATGAGTAGGCCAACACGTGCCGTCCTACCAAAATCTGTGTGCACATACTCTTCATAACAAACTTTTTCTCCATCCGCCCTTGACTCGTTTACATGTCTTCTGAGAAAAATTTCCTTAAATCGCTTATTCCTTGCCTCAAATCCTTGACATTTCCTTCATCCGTTTCCTCTCAATCCCTCCTTTTTCCTGCCAAAAGATTTCTTGTGTCCTTTACTGAAGAGCCTGCAGCCTGTCTGTTCGTTGTCTTCCTACCAAACCTTTTCTTTGTTCATCCTTGAATCGTCGTCTTCATGCCTTCTAGGGAAAATTTTCCTACCTCGCCAATCGTTTTCCTCAAATTCTTGACATATTTTCCTGTTTCCTTCAGGTCCTTCCTTTTTTCTGCTAACATTTTCTTCACTCCTTTCCTGATGGCTACTCCTCGTATTTCCCTCAGGGGTAAAGGATATCCCTTGATGGACTCGTTAGGCTTTTCACCCATGTGACATATGTGACATGCAAGGCAAAACTGGCTCACGTCCTAATGCGTGCCAGACGGTGATCACCTGTTGTGGGAATTAATATCTGCCAGTATATCCCCCAATTGTCATTCGCAGGGATATCGGCTAGTCTATGCTTACTCATAATCAACCCTTCCTTAAGATAATAACAGGTCAGAGACTACTGTGCACCCGTTTAATCAACCATACAGTACAATAACTCGGTTAAACTTCCATCCTTCCGTCGCATTCCTATTAGCCTTTTCCTACTTACTTGACCTACTCCTAACATTGAAATTTCTATTTTTTCTAAGTCCATTTCTTTTTTGTCCTCTTATCCCCTGATCTGTCATTCCTTTTTGCTCAGGCTTACTCTTGAGTTCTTTTCTTGTGTATCATAAAGGGAATCTTCTTCGGAAAACAAATCCTGCAAATTTATTGCTCCTTTGACTTCTTTTTCTTTTTCCTCTTGTCCACTCATCAGTCGTTCCTCTTTGCTCAAGCCTACTCTTCAGTTCTCTTCTTGCATATCATCAAGGGAATCTTCTTCGGAAAACAAATCCTGCAAGTTTATTGCGCTTTCGATTTCCTTTTGTCCACTCATCAGTCGTTCCTCTTCACTTGTGCCCACTTGCAGATTCTCCTGATGCATACCATCAAGGAAATCCTCTTCTTCGGGAAACAAATACTCTTCTTCTTTAGCAGCCACTTTCTTCATCATACTCCTAGTCGTAACACAATCAGGAAACAGAAACGGGTAGTCCTTCTCAAGATCAGTCGTAGTTCTATACTTCAAAAGTCTCTCCTTTACAATGGGATGAGGCACGAGCTGTGCTCCACCAACCTCATTACTCAGCAGGACATCTACTCCTTCAACAGCCAATGAATCCTTTAGTTTACCGTAAAGATAAAAATACCTGTCACCAACTCACATAACAGTTTTAAACAGCAAATAGGGATGACCTACTCAGCTCCTATTCCCTTCAAAATAGCTGAGTCCCTTGTGAGAGACTTTTCAACCAACGAGTGTATTCCTCGTAATGCAACACTATGGTTAC